>NC_135895.1:1415874-1458374 GCF_964194155.1 Cetorhinus maximus | reverse complement strand
ATTAGTTTGGGGATTGATACAGGGATATAGAGAGAGAGTGGGTCAGTGGGATTAGTTTTGGGATTGATACAGGGCTATGGGGAGAGAGTGGGTCAGTGGGATTAGTTTTGGGATTGATACAGGGCTATGGGGAGAGAGTGGGTCAGTGGGATTAGTTTTGGGATTGATACAGGGATATAGAGAGAGAGCGGGGCAGTGGGATTAGTTTGGGGATTGATACTGGGCTATGGGAAGAGAGTGGGTCAGTGGGATTAGTTTGGGATTTGATACAGGGCTATGTGGAGAGAGCGGGACAGTGGGATTAGTTTGGGATTGATACAGGGCTATGGGGAGAGAGTGGGACTGTAGGAATAATTTGGGGGTTGATACAATTGTATAATTGCTATTAAAGCACAATGTAATATTTGAACATTTTATTTCTGAGTACATTTTGAGATTTGGTTTCTCATGACATTGCTGTGGAGGGAGTGCTCATTCTAGTATTTTACCTGGTGTTGCCATGCCACAGGTGCAGACTCTCCCTAAGCATTCCTTATGTGCTCCAGTTCCACATCTCGTACACAGGTATCCCTGGTAAAATATCCCTCTGGGAGAAGAATGCAATCAACCTTTACAGCACAGCGTAACATCGTGACAATAACAACTTATATTTATATAACACCTTTAGTCTAGTAAAACATCTTCACAGGGAGTGTTACCCAACAAAATCTGTCACCGATCCACAGAAAGCGGCATTAGGATGGGTGGCTAAAACTCCGGTCAAAGTGGGAGCTTTTAGGGAGTGTCTTAAATAAGAGAGAGGGAGTGAGAGAGAGAGATACAGAGCGAGAGAGGGCAAGAGAGAGAGAGGTAGAAAGAGAGAGAAAGAGAGCAAGAGAGAGAGAGAGAAAGAGAGAGCAAAAGAGAGCGAGAGAGAGAGACAGGGAGCGAGGGAGAGAGAGAGTGAGAGAGAGAGATACAGAGCGAGAGAGAGTGAGAGCGAGAGGCAGAAAGAGAGAGAAAGAGAGCAAGAGAGAGAGAAAGAGAGATCGAAAGAGAGCGAGAGAGAGAGAGAGCGAGAGAGAGACAGGGAGAGAGAGAGAGAGCAAGAGAGAGAGAACAAGAGGTAGAGAGAGATAGAGAGATAGAGCGAGATAGAGGGAGGGAGAGAGCGAGAGACAGTGAGAGAGAGATAGAGTGAGAGAGAGATAGAGAGCAAGAGAGAAAGAGATAGAGAGAGAGAGAGAGAGCGAGAGCGAGAGATAGAGAGAGAGAGAGATATTGAGAGCGAAAGAGAGTGAGAAATAGAGAGAGTGAGATAGAGAGAGCGAGAGAGAGAGATAGCGAAAGAGAGCAAGAGAGAGTGAGATAGAGAGAGAGGGAGCGAGAAAGAGAGGAACAAAGAGCGAGAAATAGAGAGAGAACTAGATAGGGAGAGAGCGAGAGAGGGAAAGAGAGAGGGGTTTAGAGAGGGGTTTAGGGAGGGAAATACACAGTTTATGGCCCAGGGGAGACAGGGTGGTGTAGTGGTCATGTCACTGGACTAATAACCCATGGGCCCAAGTTTATTCTCTAGGAGACATGGTGCAAATCCCATCATGCCCCCAAACCCCTCCCTTCCTGCCCCCAAACACAAAACTCCTCAAATGCGAAGCCCCACCCCTCCTCTCTGAACCCCCAACCCCCTCCTTGCTCCTCTAACCTGGGTGTCTATTTTTTAGTTTACTGTCATGTAACTGGGTTTCAGTACAGGGTTAATGTTCTATCATTGCAGGACCTTTCGCTGTATCTAGTTTGAGTTTAACCAGATGAAGGGAACAGACAAATAAACGGCACTACAAATGACAGCCTCTTGCAGCAATAGTCTCACCTCAGCAACATCTGGCACGCCTGGCAGTATGTGATCCGTTCAAAGCTGTGCATGGTGAAAGCGTGATTATTACTGTTGGCAGCCTCAGGCCGAATGTTGGATCTGCATGAGAGAGAGAGAGAGAGAGAGAGAGAGAGAGAGAAATCCAAATTTAATAGAGTGAGGAGCTCCAGAAACATGTAAGGTAGAATGCGCCATGATCAATTTGTGCACAGCAAGCTCCCAAAAACAGAAATGTGATGATCACAGAATCACAGCACAGAAGAGGCCCTTCGGCCCATCGAGTCTGCACCGACACGTGAGAAACACCTGACCTACCTACCTAATCCCATTTACCAGCACTTGACCCATAGCCTTGAATGTTATGACGTGCCAAGTGCTCATCCAGGTACTTTTTAAAGGATGTGAGGCAACCCGCCTTCACCACCCTCCCAGGCAGCGACTTCCAGACCGTCACCACCCTCTGGGTAAAAAGGTTTTTCCTCACATCCCCCCTAAACCTCCTGCCCCTCACCTTGAACTTATGTCCCCTCGTGACTGACCCTTCAACTAAGGGGAACAGCTGCTCCCTATCCACCCTGTCCATGCCCCTCATAATCTTGTACACCTCGATCAGGTCGCCCCTCAGTCTTCTCTGCTCCATAAAAAACAACCCAAGTCTATCCAACCTCTCTTCATAACTTAAATGTTTCACCCCAGGCAACATCCTGGTGAATCTCCTCTACACCTCGTCCAGTGCAATCACATCCTTCCTAGAATGTGGCAACCAGAACTGCAGACAATTCTCCAGCTGTGGCCTCACCAAGGTTCTATACAACTCCAACATGACCTCCCTACTTTTGTAATCTATGCCTCGATTGATAAAGGCAAGTGTCCCATATGCCTTTTTCACCACCCCACTAACATGCCCCTCCGCCTTCAGAGATCTATGGACACACACGCCAAGGTCCCTTCGTTCCTCTGAACTTCCTAGTGTCATGCTGTTCATTGAATACTTCCTTGTCAAATTACTCCTTCCAAAGTATATCACCTCACACTTTTCAGTGTTAAATTCCATCTGCCACTTATCTGCCCATTTGACCATCCCGTCTATATCTTCCTGTAGCCCAAGACACTCAACCTCACTGTTAACTTCTTTGTGTCATCGACAAACTTACTAATCCTACCCCCCACATAGTCATCTATGTTGTTTATATAAATGACAAATAATAGGGGACCCAGCACAGATCCCTGTGGTACGCCACTGGACATTGGCTTCCAGTACTAAAGCATCCTTCTGTCATCACCTTCTGTATCCTACAACTAAGCCAATTTTGAATCCACCTTATCAAATTACCCTGTATCCCTTGTGCATTTGCCTTCTTTATAAGTCTCCCATGTGGGACCTTGTCAAAGGCTTTGCTAAAATCCATATAAACTACATCAACTGCACTACCCTCATCTACACACTTGGTCACCTCCTCAAAAAATTCAATCAAATTTGTTAGGTATGACCTCCCTCTGACAAAGCCATGCTGACTATCCCTGATCAAACCTTGCCTCTCCAAGTGATGGTCACATATTCTGAAGATATGATATTGATTGAGGGAGAATGATTGACCAGGACAGCAGGAATAACTCTTGTTGTACTCTGAGTCTATACCATTCACATCTACCTCACAGGGCAGACGGAGCCTCGGTTTAATGTCTCATCTGATAGGTGGCGTCAGAAACAGGGCAACGCTCCCTCAGTACTGACCATCCAACAGTGCAGCACTCCCTCAGTACTGATCCTCCAACACTACAGCACTCCCTCAGTATTGACCATCCGACAGTGCTGCACTCCCTCAGTACTGACCCTCCAACACTACAGCACTCCCTCAGTATTGACCCTCTGACAGTGCAGCACTCCCTCAGTACTGACCCTCTGACAGTGCAGCACTCCCTCAGTACTGACCCTCTGACAGTGCAGCACTCCCTCAGTACTGACCCTCTGACAGTGCAGCACTCCCTCAGTACTGACCCTCTGACAGTGCAGCACTCCCTGAGTACTGACCCTCTGACAGTGCAGCACTCCCTCAGTACTGACCCTCTGACAGTGCAGCACTCCCTCAGTATTGACCCTCTGACAGTGCAGCACTCCCTCAGTACTGACCCTCTGACAGTGCAGCACTCCCTCAGTCTGACCCTCTGACAGTGCAGCACTCCCTCAGTACTGACCCTCTGACAGTGCAGCACTCCCTCAGTCTGACCCTCTGACAGTGCAGCACTCCCTCAGTACTGACCCTCTGACAGTGCAGCACTCCCTCAGTCTGACCCTCTGACAGTGCAGCACTCCCTCAGTACTGACCCTCTGACAGTGCAGCACTCCCTCAGTCTGACCCTCTGACAGTGCAGCACTCCCTCAGTACTGACCCTCTGACAGTGCAGCACTCCCTCAGTACTGACCCTCTGACAGTGCAGCACTCCCTGAGTACTGACCCTCTGACAGTGCAGCACTCCCTCAGTACTGACCCTCTGACAGTGCAGCACTCCCTCAGTACTGACCCTCTGACAGTGCAGCACTCCCTCAGTACTGACCCTCTGACAGTGCGGCACTCCCTCAGTACTGACCCTCTGACAGTGCAGCACTCCCTCAGTACTGACCCTCTGACAGTGCAGCGCTTCCTCAGTACTGACCCTCCGACAGTGCAGCACTCCCTCAGTACTGACCCTCTGACAGTGCAGCACTCCCTCAGTACTGACCCTCTGACAGTGCGGCACTCCCTCAGTACTGACCCTCTGACAGTGCAGCGCTTCCTCAGTACTGACCCTCTGACAGTGCAGCACTCCCTCAGTACTGTCCCTCTGACAGTGCAGCACTCCCTCAGTACTGACCCTCTGACAGTGCAGCACTCCCTCAGTACTGACCCTCTGACAGTGCAGCACTCCCTCAGTACTGTCCCTCTGACAGTGCAGCACTCCCTCAGTATTGACCCTCTGACAGTGCGGCACTCTCTGAGTTCTGCACCTGTAGTGTGAGCCAGGGTTATGGACTCAAGTGTCTGGAGTGGAACTTGAGTCCATGATTTTCTGATTAAGGGTAAACATGTTAGCAACTGAGTCACAACTGACAGATGAGAAATACAAGGGGGTCAGTGGTACATTCTCTGGGAGGCCAGGAGTAATGGTGTGTGCAGGAAGATGACCAATTCAGGGGATAATCTGGCTATGACAGGACAGATGTTAACAAAAGCAGGGGAACTCAGTCCCACCCAGCTGGACCACAGTGCAGAGGTGTTGGTAACAGATTGTGTAGCAAGGATGAGGAGGGAGAGTGTACTGTTATCATTGTCCCATATTTGTGATGTCTTTAAGAGCTGATTCAATGTTTTTTTCCCACAATGTTCTTACATGGTTAGAGTGGAGAAGGTGTTGTTATTCTCCTTGGAGCAAAGGAGGCTTGATAGAGGTATACAAGATTATGGCAGGTTTGGATAAGGTGGATGAGGAATAATTGTTCCCATTATCTGATGGTACAAGGAATAGGAAACATAGATTTGATATTTTGGGCAAGAGATACAGGGGGAATGTGGGGAAGAATTTTTTTTACACAGTGCGAGGTAATGACCTGGAACTGAATGTTCACGACGATGGTGGAAGGGGAGATAATTGACCATTTCAAAAGGAAATTCCTCACGCAGGGCGTCATATTTAAACTGCAGCCGCGCGCACCCTTTTCAATGCTTACAGCCCAGGGCTGCTGTGGTGAAGACATGACCCCAAAAGCCAAGAAGAGTTCAGCCCCCTGATTCAGTGACGCATTCCCTGTGACACTTTCTGGATGGCTTGGAGCCTCCCCAGCGATGTCCTCCACCCACACTCTGGTCACAGGAAGTCTATCAGTCTCACCACTCTGGCTTTGGAAGCAGTGCCAGTGGGGATCAGTGCCAACTCTGCACACAAGAGGTCAGCCATCCAGTGCAGAAAGAGGGTGAATGATCCTATCCGTGCCCCCAGGGTAAGGCAACCATCTCATCCCTCTAAACTCACACACTCACACACCCATCACACATTCACTGGCATCTCACTCACTGCCAGCTCAAGGGACATCACCACTCACTATCTCACACTCACCCTCACATCTCCATCTGGCCCCATCTCCTCTGGAGGCTGCCTCCTCAGCCCTCACCATCCTGAGCAACATGTGCCCCCCACACACACCCTGGGATACCCCCCTTCCCCAGTACAGCCCTCACCCAGCAGCCATTGAAAAGCCACCCATGCCTTACGGCTGGTCTGGTGGGGAGAGACCTGCCCGTGAGCCTCCCCTAACAGTGATGTGGAGCTGCCTGTGAATTCTGTCGCTGAGGCTGTGAGTGCTGCCCGAAGCCAGATAGGCAAATAAACCTCGGAGTCTCGAGTGAAGTGCAGCTCACCCGGTGCACGTCGCTAATGTACAGTTGTGAAACACATCGGGGAGCGATCAGGCCGATGTGCCCGGTGATCCCGGGGGGGATGATTCCGGTAAGCAGGGTTTATAATGAGATGCTGAAGTATTGAAATTAGGTTCCCGATGTGCAGCAGTGGGAAATTCTGCCCACCGTTGATGGGTGGAGCTGACCATTGCGAACTGGTTTCACGGCGCTGTAAAGCCGATTTTTGGCCTTCTCACCATATTGTCCGCTCACACTGCCAAACACACCAGCCACCAACGAGAGTGGAAAATACCACCCTATAACTTCAGTTTTGCTAGGGCTCCTTGATGCCACACTCGGTCAAATGCTGCCTTGATGTCAAGGGCAGTCACTCTCACCTCAACTCGGGAGTTCATCTCTTTTGTCCATGTTTGAACCAAGGCTGTAATAAGGTCAGGAGCTGAGTGGCCCTGACGGAACCCAAACTGGGCATCAGGTTATTGCTGAGTATTTGCCTCTTGATAGCCCTGTCCACCACCACTTCCATCACTTTATTAATGAGTGAGAATAGAGGGATGGGGTTGTGAAACCTGATTGAAGGGATCAAAGAAGGGGTCCCAGGGAAGAATGGCTACGGAGTTGGAAGGCAACTACATATTTTGGAGAAGAAAGGGAGGTTAGAGACTGAGTGGTAATTTGCAAATATGCTGAGAGTCCAGGTGCTTTATACTCACAGTGCCATTCCAAACTGCTCCAACCATTTCTTCTTCAAATCCTTTGTCTTACAGAAGAATTCGAATCCATTTTGGCCATGCAGGTGTGTGAGGTAGAATCCATGTGACCACTGCATCCAAAAAAAGAAAAATACAATTTTACAAAGATGTACAACGCACTTGGGCCTTTCGAGTTTGTTTCACAATTTCGGAATGAATCACAATGTCTCAGTGGTCACGCTCTCATCTCTGAATCAGAATGTCATGGATTTAAGCTTTGAAATAAAAGCAAAATACTGTGGATGCTGTAAATTTAAAATAAAAACAGAAAATGCTGGAAAAGAGCAGCAGGTCTGACAGCATTTGTGGAGAGAGAAACAGAGGAAATGTTTCGAGTCTGTCTGACCCTTCTTCAGAGCTACAGAGAAGTAGAGATGTGATGAAATTTAGGCTGTTTAAGGGGGGCGGGTTGGAGCAGGTGGAAATGGTTAGAAGGTTACGATAGGTGGGAACTCAGGAGAGATTTGACAAAGTTGTCATGGACACAGAACAAAGGGAGTGTTAATGGTAGTGTGAGAGACTAAAGAAGGTGCTGATAATGGCATAAAGGTAAGAGCAGAGTATGTTAATAGCAGGGCAAGGGTCAGCGCTCTGTGAAAGCAAAACATAAAAACAAGTGACAGATGTCCCACGGTGTTGAGGGGGAGGGGGGGAGGGGAAAACATGGGTTAAAAAAGCAGTCAAGATGGAGCAGGGAGTGCGGCACTGTCAGAGGGTCAGTACTGAGGGAGTGCTGCACTGTCAGAGGGTCAGTACTGAGGGAGTGCTGCACTGTCAGAGGGTCAGTATTGAGGGAGTGCTGCACTGTCAGAGGGTCAGTACTGAGGGAGTGCTGCACTGTCAGAGGGTCAGTACTGAGGGAGTGCTGCACTGTCAGAGGGTCAGTATTGAGGGAGTGCTGCACTGTCAGAGGGTCAGTACTGAGGGAGTGCTGCACAGTCAGAGGGTCAGTATTGAGGGAGTGCTGCACTGTCAGAGGGTCAGTACTGAGGGAGTGCTGCACAGTCAGAGGGTCAGTATTGAGGGAGTGCTGCACTGTCAGAGGGTCAGTACTGAGGGAGTGCTGCACAGTCAGAGGGTCAGTATTGAGGGAGTGCTGCACTGTCAGAGGGTCAGTATTGAGGGAGTGCTGCACTGTCAGAGGGTCAGTACTGAGGGAGTGCTGCACAGTCAGAGGGTCAGTATTGAGGGAGTGCTGCACTGTCAGAGGGTCAGTACTGAGGGAGTGCTGCACTGTCAGAGGGTCAGTACTGAGGGAGTGCTGCACAGTCAGGGGGTCAGTACTGAGGGAGTGCTGCACTGTCAGAGGGTCAGTACTGAGGGAGTGAGGCACTGTCAGAGGGTCAGTACTGAGGGAGTGCTGCACAGTCAGAGGGTCAGTATTGAGGGAGTGCTGCACTGTCAGAGGGTCAGTATTGAGGGAGTGCTGCACTGTCAGAGGGTCAGTACTGAGGGAGTGCTGCACAGTCAGAGGGTCAGTATTGAGGGAGTGCTGCACTGTCAGAGGGTCAGTACTGAGGGAGTGCTGCACTGTCAGAGGGTCAGTACTGAGGGAGTGCTGCACAGTCAGGGGGTCAGTACTGAGGGAGTGCTGCACTGTCAGAGGGTCAGTACTGAGGGAGTGCTGCACTGTCAGAGGGTCAGTACTGAGGGAGTGCTGCACTGTCAGGGGGTCAGTACTGAGGGAGTGCTGCACTGTCAGAGGGTCAGTACTGAGGGAGTGCTGCACTGTCAGAGGGTCAGTACTGAGGGAGTGCTGCACTGTCAGAGGGTCAGTACTGAGGGAGTGCTGCACTGTCAGAGGGTCAGCACTGAGGGAGTGCCGCACTGTCAGAGGGTCAGTACTGAGGGAGTGCTGCACTGTCAGGGGGTCAGTACTGAGGGAGTGCTGCACTGTCAGGGGGTCAGTACTGAGGGAGTGCTGCACTGTCAGAGGGTCAGCACTGAGGGAGTGCCGCACTGTCAGAGGGTCAGTACTGAGGGAGTGCTGCACTGTCAGAGGGTCAGCACTGAGGGAGTGCCGCACTGTCAGAGGGTCAGTACTGAGGGAGTGCTGCACTGTCAGAGGGTCAGCACTGAGGGAGTGCTGCACTGTCAGAGGGTCAGTACTGAGGGAGTGCTGCACTATCAGAGGGTCAGTACTGAGGGAGTGCTGCACTGTCAGAGGGTCAGCACTGAGGGAGTGCCGCACTGTCAGAGGGTCAGTACTGAGGGAGTGCTGCACTGTCAGAGGGTCAGTACTGAGGGAGTGCTGCACTATCAGAGGGTCAGTACTGAGGGAGTGCTGCACTATCAGAGGGTCAATACTGAGGGAGTGCTGCACTGTCGGAGCGTCAGTGCTGAGGAAGTGCTACACTATCAGAGGGTCAGTACTGAGGGAGTGCTGCACTGTCGGAGGGTCAGTACTGAGGGAGTGCTGCACAGTCGGAAGGTCAGTACTGAGGGAGTGCTGCACTGTTGGAGGGTCAGTGCTGAGGGAGTGCTGCACTGTCGGAGGGTCAGTGCTGAGGGGGTGCTGCACTATCAGAGGGTCAGTACTGAGGGAGTGCTGCACTGTCGAAGGGTCAGTACTGAGGGAGTGCTGCACTGTCGGCGGGTCAGTACTGAGGGAGTGCTGCACTGTCGGAGGGTCAGTGCTGACGGAGCGCTGGACAGCCAGAATGTAGCACTGAGGGAGGGTCAGTACTGAGGGTGTGCTGCACTGTTGCGTGTCCTCGACCCAACCATCTTCAGCTCCTTCATCAATGACCTTCCTTCCATCATAAGGTCAGAAGTGGGGATGTTCGCTGATGATTACACAAATTTCAGCACCATTCGTGACTCCTCAGATACTGAAGCAGTCCATGTCCAAATGCAGCAAGACCTGGACAATATCCAGGCTTGGACTGGCAAGTGACAAGTAATATTCACACCACACAAGTGTCAGGCAATGACCATCACCAACAAGAGAGAATCTAACCATCGCCCCTTGACATTCAATTGTATTACCATCACTGAATCCCCACCATCAACATCCTGGGGGTTACCATTGACCAGAAACTGAACTGGACTAGCCATATAAATACTGTAGCTACAAGAGCAGGTCAGAGGCTGGGAATCCTGCCGTGAGTAACTCACCTCCTGATTCCCCAAAGCCTGTCCACCATCTACAAGGCACAAGTCAGGAGTGTGATGGATACTCCCTACTTGCCTGGATGAGTGCAGCTCCCACAACACTCAACAAACCTGACACTGTCTAGGACAAAGCAACCCATTTAATTGCCACCCCATCAACAAACATTCACACCCTCCACCACCAACGCACAGTAGCAGCAGTGCGTGTACCATCTACAAGATGCACTGCAGGAATTCACCAAGGCCCTTTCGACAGTGCCGTCCAAACCCATGCCCACTACCATCTATAGGTGAGTTACCCATCGCAGGATTCCTAGCCTCAGACCTGCTCTTGTAGTCACAGTATTTAAGTGGCTAGACCAGTTCAGTTTCTGGTCAATAGTAACCCCTAGAATGTTGATAGTGGGGGGTTCAGTGATGGTAATGCCATTAAATGTCAAGGGGCGATGGTAGGATTCTCTCTTGTTGGAGATGGTCATTGCCTGACACTTGTGTGGTGCGAATGTTACTTGCCACTTGTTAGCCCAAACCTGGATATTGTCCAGGTCTTGCTGCATTTGGACATGGACTGCTTCAGCATCTGAGGAGTCGTGAATGGTGCTGAACATTGTGCAATCATCAGTGAACATCCCCGCTTCTGACCTTATGGAATGAAGGTCATTGATGAAGCAGCTGAAGATGGTTGGGCCGAGGACATTATCCTGAGGAACTCCTGCAGTGATGTCCTAGAACTGAGATGACTGACCTCCAACAACCACAACCATCTTCCTTTGTGCTGGGAATGACTCCAACCAGTGGAGAGTTTTCCCCCTGATTCCCATTGACTCCAGTTTTGCTAGGGCTCCTTGATGCCACACTCGGCCAAATGCTGCCTTAATGTAAAGGGCCGTCACTCTCACCTCACCTCGGGAGTTCAGCTCTTTTGTCCATGTTTGAACCAAGGCTGGAATGAGGTCAGGAGCTGAGTGACCCTGGCAGAACCCAAACTGGGCGTCAGTGAGCAGGTTATTGCTAAGCAAGTGCCACTTGATAGCACTGTTGATGACCCCTTCCATTGCTTTACTGATGATGGAGAGTAGACTGATGGGGCGGTAATTTGCCGGGTTGGATTTGTCCTGCTTTTTGTGTACAGGACATACCTGGGCAATTTTCCCTATAGCTGGGTAGATGTCAGTGTTGTAGCTGTACTGGAACAACTTGGCTAGGGGTGGGGCAAGTTCTGGAGCACAAGTCTTCAGTACTATTGCTGGAATATTGTCAGGGACCATAGCCTTTGCAGTATCTCGTGCCTTTAGCCGTTTCTTGATATCACGTGGAGTGAATCGAATTGGCTGAAGATTGGCATCTGTGATGATGGGGACCTCCGGAGGAGGCCGAGATGCATCATCCACTCAGCACTTCTGGCTGGAGATTGTAGCAAATGCTTCAGCCTTATCTTTTGCAGCTTCAACTTGCATTTATATAGCACCTTTAATATAATAAATGCTGTAAAATATGTAGAGGTGTAAAAAAAAAATCACACTGAGTCAGATAAGAAGATCCTATAGCAGCTGATCGAAGGGTTGGTCAAGGAGGTAGGTTTTATGGAGCATCTTAAAGGAGGAAAGAGGAGCTGAGATCTGGAGAGGTTTAGGAAGGAAATTCTAGAGCTTAGGCCCCAGGCAGCTATAGGCATGGCCTGCAATGGTGGAGTGATTAAAATCATGGAACTTCAAGAGGCCTGAAATGGAGGAGCTCGTAGATCTCGGAGAGTTGTAGGGTTGAAGCAGGTGTCAAGGATAGGGAGCAGTGTAGGGGCTACAGGATGTTACGGTGATCGAACATAGGAACATATGAAATAGCAGGAGTGGCCGCTTGGCCCTTTGAGTCTGCTCCACCATTTAAAAAGATCATGGCTGATCTGAATGTAACCTCAACCCCACAATCCTGCCTTTCACTCCCTTGTTAATCAAGAATCTATCTAGCTCTGCCTTAAAAATATTCAAAGACTCTGCTTCCACCGCCTTTTGAGGAAGAGAGTTCCAAAGAATCATGACCCTCTGAGAGAAAAAAATTCCTCCTCATCTCTGTCTGAAACGAGCAACCCCTTATTTTCAAACAGGGACCCCTAGTTCTAGATTCTCCCACAAGAGGAAACATCCTCCCCACATCCAGCCAGTCAAGACCCCTCAGGATCTTAAAGGTTTTAATCAAGTCGCCTCTTACTCTTCCAAATTCCAGTGGATACAAGCCTAACCTGTCCAACCTTTCCTCATAAGCCAACCCACCCATCCCTGGTATTAGTCAAGTAAACCTTTCTGAGCTACTTCTAATGCATTTACATCCTTCCTTAAATAAGGAGAACAATACTGCACACAATACTCCAGATGTGGTCTCACCAATGCCCTGTATAACTGAAGCATAACCTCCCTACTTTTGTATTCAATTCCCCTTGCAATAAACAATAATGGTAGGGAGTGTTGTAGGGGCTGGAGGAAGTTATAGAGATAGGGAGGGTTGTAGGGGCTGGAGGAAGTTATAGAGATAGGGAGAGTGGTAGGGGCTGGAGGAAGTTATAGAGATGGGGAGGGTTGTAGGTGCTGAAAAAGGTTACTGTGATAGGGAGGATTGTGGGGTTAGAGGTTACAGAGCTGGGAGGCTTGTAGGGGCGAGGCCAGGGATTTCGAATTCAGGACATTGCTCAATTAGCAACCAATATAGATCAGTGAACACAGGGGTCATGGGTGAAGGGGATTTTGTTCGAGTTCAGGTTTTTTTAAATTCATTCATGGGATGTGGGCTTCGCTGGCTAGGACAGCATTTATTGCCCATCCTTAATTGCCCTTGAGAAGGTGGTAGTAAGCTGTCTTCTTGAATCACTGATGTCCAAGTGGTGTAGGTGCATCCACAGTGCTGCTAGGGAGAGAGTTCCAGGATTTTGACCCAGTGACAGTGAGGGAATGGCAATATATTTCCAAGCCTGGAAGAAAGTAAAAGCAGGTGGGGTGGCTCTGTTAAAGAACTGAGATCTGTACAGTAGTGAGAAATTATCTTTGCTTGGAAGATCAAGGTGTAGAATCAGTTTGGGTGGAGTTAAGAAATAACAAGGGAATAAAGTCATTCATGGCAGTAGTCAATAGGCTCCCTAACAGTCACTACACTGTAAAACAGAGTATCCATCAGGAAATATTATGGGCTTGTAAGAAAGGGACTGCAATAATCATGGGTGAATTTAATCCTCACATACATTGGAAGAATTAAATTGGCAAAGGTATCCTGGGAGGTGAGTTCATAGGATGTTTTGGGGACAATTTCTTGGAATAATACATCTGGAACTAACCAGGGAACAGGCCCTTTTGGATCTTGTGATGTGTAATGAGGCAAGATTAACTGATGATTTCATTGTAAAGGAATCTCTGGGCAAGAGCGATCATAACATGATTGAATTTCACATTCAATTTGAGGGTGGGAAACCTAGCTCCAAATCTAGTGTTTTAAGCTTAAATAAAGACAATTTTAAAGGTATGATGACAGAGTTAGATAAAGTAGACTGGGAGAATAGACTGAAAGATAAGATGGTAGATTAGCAGTAGAAGACATTTAAGGAGATGTTTCAGAACTCTCAACAAATATATATCCCATTAAGAAATACTGTACAAGATGGGTGAACCATCTGTGACTAAATAAGGAATTTAAAGATGGAATTAAATTGAAAGAAAAGATGCAAAATGCTGCAAAGATTAGTGATAGCCCTGGGCATTAAGAAAATGTTATAAACCAGGAAAAGATGATTAAAAATATATGGCAGAATTTTACCTTCCCCCAGTGGCAGATTTGTAGGCGGGGGTGGGCGTAAAATATTTTGGATGGCCTTCCTACCGGGGCTCCCACCCGTCCTGAGGGCAAGTAGGGATGGGCAATAAATGATGGCCTAGCCAGCGACACCCACATCCTGTAATTAAATTTTAAATACTCTCTGTGGGACGGGTGAGGCATAGGCTGGCTCATCCACTCTTGTCCCCATTGAGGCCGTTAAGTGGCCAATTATTGACTGCTTGAAGGCCATTTCTTGCCCACCATGGCGGGAGGAGTTCAGGGGCAGGGGTGAGACTGAAAAGTCACCTTGCTCAGACCTCGTATAGGAGAGGGGTGCCTCCATCAGCAGCCTCCTTTTAACATCGGGCCACCCTCCAAAAGGTCTGGTCCCCACTGCCTCTCCACCAACAATCCCACCCCGCTCCCCGATCTGTCCATGCCCCGTGCCTCACATCCCCATCCTGCTCTGGGACTTCACGCTTACCTTGTCCTGGACCCCCGGGACTTAGACTGTGGGGACTGCTTGCAATCCCAGTCCTGTCCATCATCATTTCTGACACAGTTGGGACTAGACAGATGCTGGCCAATCAGATTGGTCAGCAACTCTCATTGGTGGGGCCTCAACTATTTGCATATCAATGAGACGTGTGAAGGGACAGACTGTATTGTAGCTAAGTTTGTCGATGACATAGGCCAGAAAACAAGTTGTGAGGGGGGTACACGGAGTCTGCAAAGGGATAGAGATAGGTTAAGACAAACATATGAGGGAGAAGGGCATAGAGGGTTACGAAGGTAGATTTGGGGAAAGAAGGGAGGAGGCTTGAGTGAAGTATAAATGTCAGTATGATTGGTTGGGCTGAATGGCCTTTTTCTGCGTTGTACATCCTAAGTAAACAGGTTGTCTTATGAAGAGAGATTGAACAGGTTGGGCCTATACTCATTGGAGTTTAGAAGGATGAGAGGTGATCCTATTGAAACATATGAGATTCTGAGGGGGGTTGACAGGGTGGATGCTGAGAGGGTGTTTCGCCCTTTAGGGGGGATTCTGGAACTAGGTGGCACAGTTTCAAAATAAGTGGTCAAGAGGAGGAATTTCTTCTCTCAGAGGGTCATTAGTCTTTGAAATTCTCTTCCCCAGAGAGCAATAGAGGCAGGGTCAGTGAATATATTCAAGGCTGAGTTGGACAGGTATTTGAAGAAGACGGTGGCATTGTGGTAATCTCACTGGAACAGTAATCCAGAGGCCCAGGCTAATGCTCTGGGGAGATGGGTTCAAATCCAACCCTGGCAACTGGTGGAATTTAAATTCAATTAATAAAATCTGGAGTTAAAAGCTAGTCTCAGTAACAGGGTGACCAGAAACTATCATTGATTGTCATAAAAACCCATCTGGTTCACCATTGTCCTTTAGGGAAGGAAATCTGCTGTCCTTATCTGGTCTGGCCTACATGTGACTCCAGACTCACAGCAATGTGGTTGACTCTTAACCACCCTCTGAAATGACTGAGCAAGACACTCAGTTCAAGGGCTATTAGGGATGGGAAACAAATGCTGGCCTTGCCAGTGATGCCCACATCCCATGAAAGAATAAAAAGGAAGTCAAGGGTTATCATGAGACGGGCAGGGAAGTGGAGCTGAGGTCAAGAACAGGTCAGCCATGATCTCACTAAATGTTGGAACAGACTCAAGGGGCCGAATGGCCTACACCTGCTCCTATTTTTATGTCCTTATGGAGGGTGCGAGATTGGAAGTTTGCCAGGAGTGCATTGGAATATTTAAAATGGAAGTAACAAACTCATGAGCGAGGGTTCCAGCAGCGGAATAGTTGATGCAGTGGCTGAGTCAGGCAACGTTAAGAATGTGGCGGAATACAGAGTCAGAAACTCAGCTCAGGGTCAATGGGATGCCAAGGCAGCGTACAGTCTGGCTCAGCTCCAGTTAGTTACCATAGAAAGGGATGGAAATGATAGTTAGGGAACAGAGTTTGTGGAGCGGCTAAAGAGCATTCACTCACCTTCTTGTTTTCCTTGTCTGTTGTTGGGTTGTTTGTTATCTTGTAAACGCTCAAGTCGATGATTTCCTTCATTTCGTAGTTATCTCCCCGTCTCTTACACACAATGACTGCCTTGTCAAAGAGGAAGATGTGCCTATTCAGAGAGAGAACATATAGATTCCAGCTGTCTCACCATGTTCTCATACAGGGAAGCTTGCAAGAGGAGGCAATTGTTGCTTATAGGATTCAAACCAGACTCAAAAAGTGGAGGATGACAGTCTGTTTCACCTTGGCCAGAGCCATAAGCAGATTCTATCTGGAGTAACTGGGTTCAGTTCTGGGCCCCGCATCTCAGGAAGGAGACACTGGCCTCGGAGAGGGTGCAGAGCAGAATGAGACTGGGGGTGAAAGGGTTAAATTATGAGGGCAGGTTACATGGACTAGACCCGTATTCCCTCGAGTTTGGAAGATTAAGAGGTGATGTAATTGAAGTGTTTAAAATGATTAAAGCCTTTGATCGGACAGATAGAGAAACTATTTTGTCTTGGGGCTGTGGGGGTCTGGGGGAGTCCAGAACAAGGGGGAAGAACGTTAAAATGAGAGCCAGGCCATTCAGGGTGATGTCAGGAAGCAATTCCTCACCCAGAGAGGATAGGAATCTGGAACTCTCTCCCCCAGAAAGCGGTGGGTGCTGGGGTCAACTGGAGCTTTTATGACTGAGATAGAGTTTTGTTGGATAAGAGTATCGAGGGATATTGAGTGAAAGGCAGGTAAATGGAGGCAAGATACAGATCTACCATGATGCAATAGAATGTTGGAACTGACAATAAGCGCACACACAGAGACTCTTTCATACACATAGATGTGCATGCAGTCTCGCACATACACGATGCATGCATGCTCATAAACACACATGTGCGCATGCACATTCTCAAATATACATGCACAGACATGCACACACAGACACATACAGGTTTACAGTTAATCTGGAACCATTACAAGTGGTGTGTTGTAGTGAAGCTATGCTGCAGTCAGTATTTTACACTCGTTCCTGCCCTTTGTCATTGGTACTTTGATACTTTGCTGCAATGTTGAGTTCAGCTCCGTAAGCTCCGATAGTTGGGAATCTGGAACACAGAGTCACTGAAGGGCCTTCCTACTCACCGATCCTGCCGTGTGCGTTTGTCCAGCGTCATTAGCCGCATCTCCCCATCCACTTTGGGGCGTCCATACTTTGTAAGAGGCTGGTTCTGAAACACACACAGCGTCGCTTACCAAGGGCACAATCTACCCAAAATATCCCAATCTGACATGGGCAGATAGTTAACCAAACTCACCAAGTTATCAATGCAGTGCTGGAACTGATTAATCTCTCGTAGGCACTCGTTATCCCGTTTCACCTCATTGACATATTGTGCCAAGTCCTACAGAGACAAAACTGAATCAGTGAAATAAGTTAAACAGCGCAATCATCGAACCACAGGAAAGTTACGGTACAGAAAGAGGCCATTCAGCCCATCATGTCTGTTCCAGCCAAAAAAGAGAAAAAAGGAACTGGCCGCTCAGTTTACTCCCACTCTCCAGCCCCTGGTCCATGGCCTTGCAGGTTCCAGTGCTTCAGATGTAGACCCAGGTGCCTTTTTAATCAGTTGAACATTTCAGCCTCAACCACCGACTGACGCAGTGAATTCCAGACACCCACCACCCTCTGGGTGAAAAAGTTTTTCCCCATGTCCCCTCTAATACTTCTAACAATCACCTTAAATCTGTGCGACCTGGTAATTGACCCCTCAGCTAGGGGGAAACAGGTCTTTCCTGTCTACACTATCTAGGACCCTCAGAATTTTCTACACCTCAGTTAGGTCACCCCTCAGCCTCCTCTGTTCTAACAAAAACAACCCGAGACTATCCAATCTCTCCTCATAGCTGCAATTTTCAATCCCTGACAGCATTTTTGTAAATCTCCTCTGTTCTCTCTCCTGAGCGTTTATGTCCTTCCTGTAATATGGTGAATAGGACTGTACACAAAATTCCAGCTGTGGCCTAACCAGCGTTTTATACCTATAGTAATTGTGGTTTTATTTAGTGTGTAATGTACCTTTAAGAATAATACTTGTTAAGGAAGATCAATGACCTGTAGTAACCAATAGGAGAGCAGCACGGGCTGCTCTCAGGGTAGAGATAGAGTTGGAGTTGAAAGCACACGTGTAGTTTCTGCTGAGTATATTGTAAATAAACTTAGGAGAGAATTTTCCCCATGTTGGGTGGGCTGAGTGGAAGTGGGCGTGGGCCCAATCGCGACCCACGATCAGGTCCGCGCCGCCATTTTACGCGGGTGGGCCAATTAAGGTCCGCTCAGCGTATTCCTCGACTCCCGTGGATAGCTGGAATGGGTGGGCGGCAGCGGGAGTGCACAGACTGCCCGGTCCAATGGCCACCCAGTGGCCTGTTTAAATGAAGGCCTTTATAAGGCTGCTCACAATGGCCGTGAGAGGGGCACAGCAGAGGGCTACTGTGCATCAAGCAAGTCCAGAGGGTAGGCCAGCGGGCCAGGCCAGGCCGGAGGGTAGGGCAGTGGGACAGGCCAGGCCGGAGGGTGGGGCAGGCCAGGCCGGACGGTAGGGCTGAGGGACAGGCTAGGCCGGAGGATAGGTCAGCGGGTCAGGCCAGGCCGGAGGGTGGGGTAGGCCAGGCCGGAGGACGGGGCAGTGGGACAGTGTGACCTTCGTTACTCCAATGAGTGCCTAGCTGCCCTCCAGCACAGTGGGAGGTCCAGATTGCTGTGGCCTCCCCACCTGACCAAACATACCTGGGAGAAGGTGGCAGGGAGTGTGAGCTCCCATGGGTCCAGTGCCGTAAAAGATTCAATGCCCTCCTGCACTCGGGGGGGTGGTGAGTACCAGGTTGGCTGAGGTCACTTAGTGCAGCCGTCACCCTTTCCACCTCTTTTTTTTGGTTAATGAAGTTACATTTGTTCACTCAATAAATTTTGACATGTTACCGTGCCTCAGGGTGATTCCTTACTTCTGCAAGTGGACGGGAAGCCATGATGTTATGAGTGAGTTGTTTGACATTGAGCTTTATTGACAAGGCCCTTAGTTAATGTTACTATCCAGGCAGACTTAGCACTCAGGTATCGAGTATGGAGCCTGCAGCCCTGACGTGTGTTGAAGATCCATATATGTTATGCTAGCTGAAGGTTCTTTGGATTAAAGTCTCATGGGTGTCCCTGCCTCCCTGGGGTGTGCCCGGGTCAGCGTCTACCCCCTCAGCATTTCCCTGTGTGTGCTCATCCTCGGACTCACTGCTGGACTCATCGTGTGCAGCCGCAGACACTGTGTCAACATCTTCATCATCCACTACATCCCCCCCTTTCCAGCGCCAGATTGTGGAGAGCGCAGCATGCAACCACTATCACCGAGACACGGTCTGGGGGGTACTGGAGTGCACCCCTGAGCAGTCCAGGCATCAGAAGCGCAGCTTGAGAAGACCGATGGTTCTCTCCACCACAGCCCTTGTGGAGGCTCCTATTGTACCGCTGCTCAGCTTCTGTTCTTGGATGGCGGAGAAGCGTCATGAGCCACCTTCTGAGGGGATAGCCCTTGTCACCCAGCAGCCAACCATCCAGCTGGGCTGGAGCACTGAAGAGCCCCGGCACCTGGGAGTGTCTGAGGATGTAGGCGTTGTGGGAGCTGCCTGGGTACCTTGCACAGACTTGTAGAATCAGCATCCTGTGATCACACACTATCTGCACGCTCATGGAGTGGAAGCCCTTCCTGTTGACGAAGGCACCGGGCTCACCTGCTGGCGCCTTGATGGCCACATGTGTACAGTCTATAGCACCCTGGACACGGGGGAAGCCAGCAATGGCCGCGAAGCCTCTGGTTCGCTGTGTCTGACTTGCCTCGTCCCAGAGGAAGTGGATGAAGGTCAATGCCCGTCTGAACAGAGTGTCTGTAACCTGCTTGACACAAGAGTGGACAGCTGATTGGGAGACACCGCAAAGATCACCCACTGAGCCCTGGAAGGAGCCAGAGGCATAGAAGTTGAGGGCAACTGTGACCTTCAGAGCCACTGGCATGGGGTGTCCACCCACACAGTTAGGGGGGATCTCAGGGCCAATCATCTGACAGATATAGTTGACTGTCTCCCTTGACAGTCGGAGCCTCCTTCGGCACTGCACCTCAGTCATATTGAGGTAGCTGCTTCTCCGTCTGTAAACCCTGGCAGCAGGATAGTGGTGTCTTCTGCGGCCCCTTCCGCATTGGTCTACCTCTTGACCCTGCGCCCCTTGTGCCTGAGCCTGTCCTCCCAAAGGTGGCTCCCCTGGAGGCTGAATATGCAATCCTGGCCTCCTCCCCCTTCTAGCCCTCCCAGGCTAAGGGAAAGCCCCAGAAATGATCTTTACTGTAGAGTCCTGACCTGAAGGCTGTTACTCCTATCCAAGCAGCTGGTATGAGTTTTGAAATATTCCTGCTCACACAGGCAAGTATCAGTAACTTTCACACTTAAATACCTGACAGATAACATTCGCGACCCCACTCACCCCTCTTAATTTCCCCTACCCGCCTGCCCGTTGCACCCATGTGACATCCTGAAGATCACACAGGCCTTGAAAAGTTGCAGTCAACTGCAGCCTCAAGGGCCTTAAGTACATGAATAATTAATGGTGGGTGTGAATCCGAGAACATCGCGCGCCCACCCGCCTAAATATGGTGATGGCGTGCGCTGACACGGGGACGCTAGCTCAGCATCATCATGCGTCATTTTACACATCAGCGTGCCGGGCCAGCCACCCACACGCCAACGGAAACATTCTGACCTTAGTGTTTCCACCCAAGAAGTGTCTGCAGATCAACTCCATCATTAATAATACAACTCGACCACCCAACAACAAACTGGTGATGAGGATAAAACAGGATTGAACAGAAGAAATCAAGTTAGAAAGAAATTAGCTCTGTTCCTCGCCCAGTGATTGTAAGTAGCAACCTCCGTTAGAATTGAAGACATTATCTTCTCTCTAAATGCTACAATTTGGGAGAATTGATCCATTTGAACCAGTCACATATGATTGGTCTCAATACATAGAACGCCTCACGTTCTTTTTTCAAGCGAACGAGGTTACAGGGGAAGAGTCTCAGTGGTATCACTCATGTGAAAACTGCACCCTTCCTCAAACGGACTGGCCAAAAGGGCAGTTCAAACGTTCAAGACAGGCATGAAAAAGCTAACTGGAGATTCCTTGGCAACCAAACTAGCACATTTTCTTTCTCATTACAGGACCACCTCTCACACAACAACAGGTGTCACACCAGCGGAGTTAGTGTTGAAACACCGTCTCAGGACGAGATTGAGCTTAATAATGTCAAATTTAGAGGTGAAGGTGGAAAGGAGTCGGGGAAGCCAGAAAACTTGACACGACTGTCAGAGTCACGAGAGGAAATTTACCGTGGGAGAGCCGGTATATATGAAGAACTTTGGGGAAGGACCAAAGTGGTTACCGGGTGAAGTAAGTGCAGTGATTGGACATGGAGGTGAAAGGCCAGATCATCCAGAAACATGTGGACCATTTAAGGACGAGAGAGATAAATCATCAAGATTTGGTTCCACCAGTGACCATGACCAGGTCTGCAATTCCTGTTGAGGATACTCAACCCAGGACTCACATGTCTGATATTCCTGTAAGAGTTGAGGATAGGGAACTGCGAGTGTCCACCGAAGCACCTGATGTTCAGGCAACTCTGGAAAAGGAGGTTCCTGACAGAGAATCTGAAGTTGTGGAGCTGCGGCATTCCACACGTACCAGGAAACCACCTGACAGACTGAACTTGTAAATTCCTCACCCAATGTAAATATTATGTCATCCTGAAAAATTTGTACTTGTAAACATAATATGTATATCCAAGTTAAAGGTGGAGGAATGTAGTAATTATGGTTTTATTTAGCGTGCCATGTATCTTTAAGAATAATATTTGTTAAAGAAGATCACATGATCTGTAGTAACCAATAGGAGAACAGCATGGGCTACCTCAGCATTCAGTGTGTAGATAGAGTTGGAGTTGAAAGCACACGTGTGGTTGCTGCTGAGTGTATTGTAAATAAAAGTAAAGTTTCCACCCTAGAAGTGTCTGCAGGTCAACTCTTAACATTAATAATACAACTCAGCCACCCTACATCAATAAAGTTCCATCATTACCTCCTGCTTTTGTATTCCATCCCTCGCCCAATAAAGGAAAACATTCCATATGCTTTCTTGACCACCGTGTCCACCTGTCCCACCACCTTCAAGGGCCTGTGGACATGCACTCCAAGATCTCTCACCTCCCTAACCCCTCTCAATAACTTCCCATTTATTGAGTATTCCCCTGCTTTGTTTGCCCTCCCCAAATGCATTACCTCCCATTTTTCCAGGCTGAATTCCATTTGCCACTTCTCCACCCACTCAACCAAACCATTGGTATCATTCTGGAGTCGACAGCTATCCTCTTCACTATCAGCTATATGGCCAATTTTTGCATCATCTCCAAATTTCCCAATCATGTCTCCCACATTTAATTCCAAATCATTAGCATATACGACAAACAGCAAGGACCCCAACACTGAGTCCTGTGGAACACCACTGGAAACCGTTTTCCATTCGTAAAAACATCCATCGACCATTACCCTTTGTTTCATGTCACTGAATCAATTTTGGATTCAACTCACCACCTTCCCCTGTAACCCAAGAGACCTCACTTTCCTGACCAGTCTGCCATGTGAGACCTTGTCAAATACCTTACTGAAATCCATGTGGATAACATCCACTACACTACCCTCATCAATCCTCCTTGTTACTTCCTCAAATAATTCTAATTAGTAAGACACGATCTTCTCCTAACAAAACCGTGCTGACTATCCCTGATTAATCTGTGCCTTTCTAAGTGACAGTTTATCCTGTCTCTCAGAATTGATTCCAATAATTTTGCCACCACAGAAGTCAGACTGACCGGTTTATCATTTTCTGGCCCATCCCTTGCACCCTTTTTAAATAATGGTACAACATTCACAGGCTCAAATCCTCTGGGACCTCGCCTGTATCCAGTGAAAATTGGAAAATGATCCTCGGAGCATCCACTATTTCCTCCCTGGCTTCCTTCAACAGCCTGGGATACAATCCATCTGGCCCTGGTGATTTATCCACCTTCAAGGATGTCAGTCCCTCCAGCACTCCCTCTCTCAATATGCTTATTGTATCTTATGTATCACACTCCTCCTATTTAACTAGAATGTCTGCACCATCCCTCTCCTTAGTGAAGATAGAGACAAAGTGCTCATCGAGAACCCTCCCCACATCTTCAGCATCAACCCACAAGATACCGTGTACATCTCTGATAGGCCTGACCCTTTCCTTAGTTATTCTCTTGCTCTGAATGTACTGGTAAAACATCTTAGGATTTTCTTTGATTTTACTTGCCAACATTTTACATATCCTCTTTGCTTTCCTAATTTCCATTTTGACTTCACCACTGTACTTTCTATACTCCTCTAGACTTTCTCCAGTATTAAGCTTTCTGTGATTGTCATAAGCTTTCTTTTTCTGCTTTATCTTGGCCTGTATGCTTCTGGTTAACCAGGGGGCTCTAGATTTGGCAGTACCACCCTTTTACTTTGTGTGGTTATGTCTACACTGTGCCCATAGAATCTCACCTTTGAATACCCCCCACTGATTTGACACTGTTTTTCCTTCTAATAGCTTTATCCAGTCCACTCTCACTAGCTCACTGCTCAGCATCGTAAAATTTGTCTTCCCCCAATTTAGAACTTTTACTCTTGTTCTATCTTTGTCCTTTTCCATAATGATGCTAAATCTAATTGGTCACTATTTCCAATATGGTCCCCCACTGCTGCTTCATCCACTTGCCCAGCTTCATTTCCTAAGACTAAATCTAGAATTGTGCCCCTCTCATTGGGCTTGTTATGTTCTGGCTAAAAAAGTTCTCTTGAATGCAGTTCAAGAAATTTGTGCCCTCTGTGCCCTTCACTCTGTTCGTATCCCAATTGATATTAGGGTAGTTGAAGTTCCAAACAATTACTGCCCTATTGTTTTCGCACTCAGAAATATGTCTACATATTTGCTCTTCTAACTCCCTCCCACTATTTGGAGGTCTATAGTAAACCCGTAGCAGTGTGGCTGCCCCTTTTTATTTCTGAACTCAACCCAAATGGCCTCATTTGATGCTTCATTTAGTATCCCATCCCTTCTCACAGCTGTAATTGATTCTTTAACCAATAATGATACACCCCCACCTTGTTTATCCCCCTCCCTATCCTGCTTAATTAGCAGAGAAATATCCAAAAGCGCAAATGAGAATTTGCCTGTAAAGTGTGTTTTTTTTAATTTGTTCATGGGATGTGGGCTTCGCTGGCTGGGCCTGCATTTATTGCCCATCCCTAGTTGCCTTTGAGAAGGTGGTGGTGAGCTGCCTTCTTGAACCGCTGCAGTCCATGTGGTGTAGGTACACCCACAGCGCTGTTAGGGAGGGAGTTCCATGATTTTGACCCAGCGACAGTGAAGGAATGGCGATATATTTCCAAGTCAGGATGGTGAGTGACTTGGAGCGGAACCTCCAGGTGGTGGTGTTCCCATCTATCTGCTGCCCTTGTCCTTCTAGATGATAATGGTCGTGGGTTTCACAGAATCACAATGCAGAAGAGGCCCTTCAGCCCATCGAGTCTGCACCGACACGTGAGAAACACCTGATCTATCTACCTAATCCCATTTACCAGCACTTGGCCCATAGCCTTGAATGTTATGACGTGCCAAGTGATCATCCAGGTACTTTTTAAAGTGTGTGAGGCAACCCGCCTACACCACCCTCCCAGGCAGTGCATTCCAGACCGTCACCACCCTCTGGGTAAAAAATATTTTCCTCACATCCCCACTAAACCTCCTGCCCCTCACCTTGAACTTATGCCCCCTTTGGAAGGTGCTGTCTAAGGAGCCTTGGTGAATTCCTGCAGTGTATCTTGTAGATGGTACACACTGCTGCTACTGTGTGTCGGTGGTGGAGAGAGTGAATGTTCAAGGTGGAGAAAGGGGTTCCAATCAAGTGGGCTGCTTTGTCTTGGATGGTGTCGAGATTCTTGAGTGTTGTTGGAACTGCACTCATCCAGGCAAGTGGAGAGTTTTCCATCACACTCCTGACTTGTGCCTTGTAGATGGTGGACAGGCTTTGGGGAGTCAGGAGATGAGTTACTCACAGCAGGATTCCCAGCCTCTGACCTGCTCTTGAAGCCACAGTATTTATATGGCTAGTCCAGTTCAGTTTCTGGTCAATGGTAACCCCCAGGATGTTGATAGTGGGGGATTCAGCAATGGTAATGTCATTGAATGTGAAGGGGCGATGGTTCGATTCTCTCTTGTTGGAGATGGTCATTGCCTGACGCTTGTGTGGCTCGAATGTTACTTGTCACTTATCAGCCCAAGCCTGAATATTGTCCAGGTCTTGATGCATTTGGACATGGACTGCTTCAGTATCTGAGGAGTCGCGAATGGTGCTGAACATTGTGCAATGATCAGCGAACATCCCCACTTCTGACCTTATGATGGAAGGAAGGTTATTGATGAAGCAGCTGAAGTTGGTTGGGCCGAGGACACTGCCCTGAGGAACTCCTGCAGTGATGTCCTGGAGCTGAGATGACTGACCTCCAACAACCACAACCATCTTCCTTTGTGCTAGGTATGACTCCAACCAGTGGAGAGTTTTCCCCTTGACTCCCATTGACTCCAGGTTTTCTAGGGCTCCTTGATGCCACACTCTGTCAAATGCGGCTTTGATGTCAAGGGCAGTCACTCTCACCTCACCTCAGGAGTTCAGCTCTTATGTCCATGTTTGGACCAAGGCTGTAATGAGCTCACGAGTGTCTGAGGGTATAACTTTTGTCTGTCCCCATAACACTGCAAATCATTTCTTTTCAAATATTTCCCAGTTCCTTTTTGAAAGTTATTATTGAATCTGCTTCCGCCACCCTTTCAGGCAGCGCCTTCCAGGTCACAACAACTCATTGTGTAAACTAAAATTTCATCTCCCCTCTGGTCCTTTTACCAATCACCATCAATCTGTGTCCCTCTGGTTACCGACCCTCCTGCCACTGGAAACAGTTTCTCCTTATTTACTCAATCAAACCTCTTCCTGATCTTGAACACCTCGATTAAATCTCCCCTTAACCTTCTCTGGTCTAAGGAGAACAATCCCAGCTTCTCCAGTCTCTCCACATTAACTGAAGTCCCTCATCCCTGGTCCCTTTGGAGTAAATCTCCTCCGCACCCTCTCCAAGGCCTCGACATCCTTCATAAAGTGCGGAGCCCAGAATTGGTGACAATATTCGCACTTAGGATTAGCCACTGTTTTCTACAGGTTTAGTGTAAGCTCCTTGCTTGGTAACTCGGTCAGAACCCAGTCCACCTTTGCTCGCTGCCTGCACCCACCTTCATTGCATCCAGTGCCAATCGCAAATTCGCTTTCTCCTGTTGGTCAGTCGTTTGCTTCACAAGCTCCTGTGAAAGGACAGAAAGGTCTGGTTAGAGAGTCATTTAACAATCACCTCTGATAACATGTCACACAGCCTCAGCAAACCCTGATATTCTCCCCCCTGCCGGGAATAGTCAATCTGTCGCACAGGCTCCTTCTCCGGATGCTTGTTTATTGAATCTGTTTCTGCCAGGGGTGTAGATCACCCTGTACAAGAGAGAGGGTCCTGGGAATGTCCATCAGTGACAGACCGAACTCCCGGAATAGTCGGCAGCACCAGATCAAAACCAAAGAGGAATTTTTCCAAATTTCCTTGAACCCCAACATTGGGCTGAAGTTTCTTTTGTTTTTTCACAGAGAGGGTCTAAATCACAAAGGACAAAGTGATAGGAATGGCACTGACTGGAGAGCCAGCATAGAGTCAATGGACTGAATGGCCTCCTTCTGTAATGTAATGACTCTGTGAGTATGTGGAACAGGTAGTATAGGCCAACTTGTTAATGTTTGATAACATTCTGTTTACTTATACCTTTGAATCACTTAGAAAGAAAATCTTTCATTTCTATAGCAGCTTTCGTGACCTCAGGATGTGCCAAAGCATTTCACAGCTAATGAAGTAACTTTTCTGAAGTAGTGTCCCTGTTGTAATGTCGGAAACCCAGAAGTCAATTTACTCCCTACTGAATCACAGCTGGTACTCGGTGCTGTGAGGTTACAGTTCTTACCAGGCACTGACTGCATGTGGCTGTATGGAGATTGTCCGAAAGGTGATGTGAATCACCCAGTTTATACAGCAGTGTACAGAAATAGCATAACCTTTATATTTCCCACCACCATGTGCACCAAGAAAATCCCATTTGTAAGAACCAGGTCTTTCTAACTGGCAGGGGAAGAGTTTCTAACTGGTTTGAAAACAGTTGCATGAACACGAGGAAAAGGAGCGAAAGAGTCACCTGAAGAAGGAGGTGATACTTGAGGACTCTCTGCATTGGTACAACGAGAAGATCTCTCAATGTGAACTTTCCATTGTTCGCTCTGTTTGCACATTCCTAAAAAAACAACAACAACTTGCATTTATATAATGCCTCTTGCATCGTCAAATGCTCCAAGGCGCTTGGCAGCAGCATGATCTGACAGTTTTTGACACCAGGTCACAAGGTGACAAGAGGTAGATTTTATGGAGCATCTTAAAGGAGGAGTGAGAGGTAGAGAGTCAGAGAGTTTTAGGGAGGGAATTCTGGACCTTATGTCCGGCAACTGAAAGCACAGCCACTAATGGCGGAGCAATTAAAATCGAGGATGCTCAAGAGGCCAGAATTAGAGGAGCTCAGAGATCTTGGAGGGGGGGTCCTACTGGGGGGGCAGGGAGGCAGGAGGGAGACATGGAAACCAAAGCTAGATCTTCCAGGATAATGAAAGAGTTAGACAGCAAGTTGAAGGAGAAGAAGGGAATATACGCAGATGGCGGGTTGATAACACAAGTGAGAACGAGACTGAATATAGAACATTCAGAGGGAAAGTGAAAAAAAAAATAAGGGCGACAAAGAGAGAGTGTGAGAAGAGACTGGCAGCTAACATCAGAGGGAATCCTAAACTTGTCTGTAAAAATAAAAATAGTAAAATAGTAGCAAGAGGAGGGAAGGTGCTGATTAGACACCAAAAAGGGGCTTACATATGGAGACGAGGGCATGGTTGAGGTGCTAAATGAATTCTTTGCATTAGTCTTTCCCAAGGAAGAAGATGCTGTCAAAGTCACAGTGAAAGAGGATGTTGCTGAGACACTGGATGGGCTAAAAACTGATACAGAGGAGGTTTTAGAAAGGCTGACTGCACTTAAAGTTGACAAGGCACCAGGGCCAGATGAGATGCATCCAAGGGTACAGAGGGAAGTGAGAGTGGAAATTGTGGAGGCACTGGCTGTAATTTTCCAACCCTTCTATACAGGGGAGGTGCCAGTAAACTGGAGAATTGCAAATGTTCCACCCTTGGTCAAAAATGAGCGTAAGGATAAACGCAGAAACGACAGGCCAGTCAGTTTAACCTCAGTGGTGGGAAAGGTTTTAGAAATGATAATCCAGGACAGAATTAACGGTCAGTTGAATAAGTGTGGGTTGATTAAGGAAAGCCAGCGCACATTTGTTAAGGGCAAATCATGTTTAAATAAACTAATTTGAGCTTTTTCATGAGGTAACAGAGACAGTTGATGAGGGAAAAAGAACCAATGACAACATGAGGAAAAACCTTTTATGACACATCGAGTGGTTAGGGTCTGGAATGCACTGTCTGAGAGTGTGGGGGAGACAGGGTCAATCGAGTGGTTAGGATCTGGAATGCACTGTCTGAGAGTGTGGGGGAGACAGGGTCAATCGAGTGGTTAGGATCTGGAATGCAATGTCTGAGAGTGTGGACGAGACAGGGTCAATCGAGTGGTTAGGATCTGGAATGCACTGCCTGAGAGTGTGGTGGAGGCAGATTCAAAAGTGATTTTCAGAGGGAATTGGATTATTGTCTGAGTGGGAAAAAAACATCTGGGCTTCGAGGAAAGGGCAGGGAAGTGGGATGAGGTGAGTTGCTCTTGCAGAGGGCCAGCATGGACATGACGGGCCAAATGGCCTACTTCTGTGCTGCAACCATTCTATGATTCTTGGGAGAGTTGGAGGAGAGAACAGAGATAGGGAGGCGGTGAGACCATGGAGGGATTTGAAAAGAAGTGTGAGAATTTTAAAATGAAGGCATTGTTGGACTGAGAGCCATTGTAGTTTGGTGAGGACGGACTGATGGGTGAGCGGGGTTAGGACTCGGGAGCAGGCGTTCCCGTGAGTTGCCATTTCCGGCGGCTGGAACAACAGGAAGAGGCCAAACAGGCAACTCAGGCCTGTTGTAGCATTCATTGAGATCCAGGCTGATCTGTAGGATATCACTGTCCAGATTGTGAAATCGCGCAATGAGAGAGCAGCACGGACGTGTTTTATTCAAACTATAAATTAATTAAGAAATGTAAAAGCATGGAATCTAAATATATTAACATCACACAATATTTTATCCCCAAACATCTTTAACTTAAAAATAATGAACAAGAGTGAAAGATTAATTACCTCCAACTTCAGCCGCAGTTCTTGCCTTGATTTACTGATTTCATCCAAACACTTTATTGCACTCTCCACTTGACTGCAATAGTCACCATAAATCAGCAGCCTACAGAGAGAATGAGAGAGTGAGTGAGAGCATGGGTGAGAGAGAAGGGGAGAGAGAGAGAGAGTGGGCGAGGCAGGGAGAGAATGTGGAAGAGGGAGAGAGAAAGAGTGTGAGAGAGAGAGAGTGAGAGAGAGCGAGCAGGAGAGAGAGTGAGCAGAGAGGGAGAGAGCAGGAGAGGGAGAGAGCAGGAGAGGAAGAGAGCAGGAGAAAGAGGGTGTGAAAGGCGGACTCTGAGCCAGTCAGTCAGCAGCACCTAGAGGAGAGGGCGAGAGGAGGACCCTGGGACAGGCAGTCAGCAGCATCTAGAGGAGAGGGCGAGAGGAGGACCCTGGGACAGGCAGTCAGCAGCACCTAGAGGAGAGGGCGAGAGGAGGACCCTGGGACAGGCAGTCAGCAGCACCTAGAGGAGAGAGTGAGAGGAGGACCCTGGGACAGGCAGTCAGCAGCACCTAGAGGAGAGTGAGAGAGGAGGACGTGTTTCTACCTGTCAGAGCCGAAGTGTGATGTCACAGGAACACAGGTAGGTGATTGGTGGGTGTCTCTTTCGTGTCTCTTTTGATTGGCCAAGTGGTTTAAGCCAGGAGACGTTATTACAGCTGAAGGGCACATTTAAGAAATTCAATTTTCAAATATTTAACAGCCAAATTAATTAATTAAATAGAATAGAGATGGCTGGGCAGGTGATGTGTTGCAGCTGTAGTATGTGGTTGCTGGTGGACGCTGGTGTGATCCACAGTGACCACATCTGCAGCAAGTGTTGGCTGCTCGAGGAACTTCAGCTCAGGGATGATGAGCTGGAGTCCGAGCTGCGGACACTGCGACACATCAGGGAAGGGGAGAGTTATATCAAATTTGGTCCGTGGTCAGGGACAGGAGGGTGTGACTGCGAGTGAGGTTGGTGTAGGGATCCAAAATTTAGCTTTAGAGGTGACTCAGCCAGTGCCCTTGTCCAATAGGTACAAGGTTCTTGTGGACGAGGGCACAGAATGCAGGGAGGATGGGCAAACTGACCACAGCACCATGGTACAGAGCGCCATTCAAGTGGGGGGAGAAAAGAGAAATGTAGTAGTAATAGGGGATAGTATAGTTCGGGGAATAGATACTATTCTCTGCAGCAAAGACAGAGACTCCTGAAGGCTGTGTTGTCTACCTGGTGCCAAGGTTAAGAACAATTATTCTAGGCTGCAGAGGAACTTGGAGTGGGAGGGGAAGGATCCAGTTGTCGTGGTCCACGTAGGTACCAATGACATAGGTAGGACTAGGCAAGAGGTTCTGCTGAGGGATTACGAGCAGCTTGGGGCTAAATTAAAAAGCAGAACCACAAAGGCAATAATCTCCGGATTACTACCTGAGCCATGTATAAATTGGCATAGGGTAAATAAGATCAGGGAGGTAAATGCATGGCTCAAAGATTGGTGTGGGAGAAATGGGTTCCAATTCATGAGGCACTGGCACCAGTACTGGGGAAGGAGAGAGCTGTTCCACTGGGACGAGCTTCATTTGGACAAAAAGAAGGACCCGACAAATAGGATGAACCACCCGTGGTTAACAAAGGTGGCCAAGGAGGATATCCAATCAAAAACTCAGGCATACAACATGGTGAAAACTAGTGGGAGGCCAGAGGATTGGGACATTTTTTAGGAACCAGCAGCGGAGACTAAAAAGCTCATAAAGAGGGAGAAAATTAATTATGAAAGTAAATTGGCAAGAAATATAAAAACAAACAGTGAGAGGCTCCACGGGTATATAAAAACAGAGAGAGAGTGGCTAAAGTGAGTGTGGGATCCTTGGAGGATGCGACTGGAGAATTGATAACAGGGAACAGGGAAATGGCAGATAATTTAATCCAATATTTTACATCGGTCTTCACGGTGGAGGACACTATAAACATCCCACAAGTTTCAGATAAGTAAGGAGCTAATGGGAGGAAAGATCTTGTAACAGTCTCTATCAAGAGGGACCAAGTGTTTGACAAACTAATGGGACTAAAGGTGGGCATGTCTCCAGGAGCTGGTGGCCTGCATCCAAGGGTTTTAAAGGAAGTGGCTGCAGAGATAGTGGAGGCATTGGTCGGAATATTCCAGAACTCACTGGATTCCGGGAGTGTCCCAGCGGATTGGAAAACTGCTAATGTGACCCCACCCCCCGTTCAAGAAGGGAGGGAGGCAAAAAGCAGGAAATTATAGGCCAGTCAGCCTAACATCTGTCATTGGGAAAATGTGAGAGTCCATAAGGAAGAAATAACAGGACATTTAGAAAAGATTATCACAATCAAACAGGGTCAACATGGTTTTGTGAATCGGAAATCATGTTTGACAAATTTGCTAGAGTTCTTTGAGAATATAACAAGCAGAGTTGATGAAGGGCAAGATAGGAGCTCACGGTATTGGGCGTAAAATATTAGCAAGGATTGAGGATTGGTTAACACACAGAAGACAGAAAGTCGGGATTAATGGGTCTTTTTTCAGGTTGGAAAGATATAACTAGTAGAGTGCCACAAGGATCAGTCCTAGGGCCTCAATTATTTACTATCTATATTAATGACTTGGAGGAGGGGGCAGAGTGTAATGTATCCAAATTTGCTGATGATACAAAAATAGGTGGGAGGGCATGTTGTGATGAGGATATAAGGAATCTGCAAGGGGATATAGACAGGTTGAGTGAGTGGGCAAAAACTTGGCAGATGGAGTTTAATGTAGGAAAGTGTAAGGTCATGAACTCTGGTAGGAGGAATCAAAAGGCAGACTATTATTTAAATGGAGACTCCAAAAAAGTGCAGCACAGAGGGATCTGGGTGTTTTTGTGCATGAAACACAAAAGGTTAGCATGCAGGCACAGCAAGTAATTAGGAAGGCAAATGGAATTTTGGCCTGAATTGCTCGGGGTTGGAGTTTAAAAATAGGGAAGTCTTGTTACAACTGTACAGGGTGCTGGTGAGGCCGCACCTGGAGTACTGTGTACAGTTTTGGATCCCGTATTTAAGAAAGGATATACTGGCATTGGAGGCAGTTCAAAAGAGATTGACTAGGCTGATTCCTGGGATGAAGGGGTTGACTTATCAGGAACGGCTAAACAGGTTAGGCCTTTATTCATTAGAGTTTAGAAGAATGAGGGGTGATCTTATTGAAATGTACAAGATTCTGAGTGGGTTTGACAGGGTAGACATTGAGAAGATGTTTCCACTAGTGGGGGAATCTCGAACAAGGGACATAGTTACAGAATAAGGGGGCACTCATTTAAAACTGAGATGCGATGGAATTTCTTCTCTTAGAGGGTAGTGAATGTCCAGAATTCTCTACCCCAGAGAGTTGTGGAGGTTAGATCACTGAAAGTATTTAAAGAAGAGGTAAATAGATGTTTGAAATATCGGGGAGTTGAGGGCTATGAGGAGCTGGCACGAAAGAGGAGTTGAGGCCTGGGGCAGATCAGCCATGATCTTATTGAATGGTGGGGCTGGCTTGAGGGGCTCAATTGCCTACTCCTGCTCTTTATTTGTTATGGTCTTATGAGAGAGAGAAGGAACAGGAGAGAGAGAGAGCTGGAGAGAGAGAGACAGCAGGAGAGAGAGAGAAAGAGAGGGAGAAGGAGAAAGGGAAGAAAGAGATGGGGAGAGTGAGCACAAGAGAGAGGGACAGAGAGATAAAAGAAGAGAGGGAAGAGAGGGGGAGAGAAAGCACGGCGGAGTGGGAAAGGGAGAGAGAAAGGAAGGGGGAGAGAGAGAGGGAGATGGGGGAGAGAGGGAGCGCAGACGAGAGCACAGACGAGACAGAGCATGGGTATGGGAGAGAGAGTGTGAATGAGAGAGAGTATGAATGAGAGAGTGGGAGAGAGAGAGAGAGAGAGAGAGAGAATGGGAGAGGGACAGAGCGGGCCCCTGAGAGAGAAGAGAGAGAAAGAGCACAGGCGGGTGAGCAGGAGAAAGAGAGAGCAGGAAAGAAGGTGTAAGAAAGAGAGGGAAAGAGAGAATGAGAGTGCAGATGAGGGAGCATATGGGAGAGAGAGAGCGCAGCAGAGAGAAATGGGGGGGGCAAGACAGTGAACAAAAAAAGGGGGATAGCGAGACAGTGGAATAGAAAGTGGGAGAGCCGGAGGGAGGAAGAAATGGGCAGAATAGGGGGAAGGTGGGGAAGAGAGGGAAAAGAGAGAGAGGGTGCTGGGGGCTATGGGGGGGAGGAGAGGGGGGAGGAGAGGGAGGATGAGAGGGTGGACAAAAGGAGGAAAGGGAGGAGAGGGAGCAAGGGGAGGGAGCAATGGGAGGAAGTGGGAGGGAGAAGCGGAGATCTGTAATCTACAGAGAGATCAAGAAGAATGAAGAAGGATTTGAGAAACAAAGGAGCTAGAACATTACTTGATGCATTTTCCAGGTCACTAGTGGGTAGAAGGTGGAGGAGCAGACTTTTGAAGAAGTTACTGAGAAAATCAAGAGCAACAGTCGTGATAATGAGAGACTTTAACAATCCCAATATGGATCGAGGCAGTGATTGTTTAGAGGACGGAGAAGAAGAGGAATTTCTGACATGTCTTCAGGTGAATTTTCATGATCAGTGAGTTTCCTGTTCAATGGGAAAGAGGCATTGCTGGATCGTGTTCGAGGGCATGAGATCAGTCAAGTGGAGAATGTCACACTTGGGAGCATTTTGGGAATAGTGATCATAGTATCAACAGGTTTAGATTAATGATGGAGAGGGACATGGAGAAATCCAGAATGAAGTATACTTTAGTAGAGGAATTTCAGCAAATTGAGGAGGGCCTAACCCGGGCAAATCAGAATCAAAGCTGAGCAGCCCAACTGTAATTGAACAATTTAAAGGCTCGATAGTTTGAGGTATGTTTCTAAAAGGGGGAAAGGTTGGACACACAAATGTAGAGCTCCTGGTTGGCGAAAGGTAGAGGGTCAGATGAAGCAGAAAAAGGGGGCCTGACAGGTGGCAAGTTGATATTACAACAACAACTTATATTTATATAGCACCTGTAATATAATGAAATGTCCCAGGGTGCTTCACAGGAACATTATAAAAGAACGTATGACACCGAGACACACAGTAAGATTAGGTCAAGGGACCAAAAAGTTTGGTTAAAGAGGGAGGTTTTAAGGAATGTCTTAAAGGAGGAATGCAATGTCGAGAGATGGAGAGGTTTAGGGAGGGAATCCCAGAGCTTGGGGCCCAGGCAGCTGAAGGCACAGCCACCAATGGTGGAGCGATTAAATCAGGAATGCAGAAAAGGCCAGAATTAGAGAGATGCTGAGATCTTGGAGGGTGGTGAGATTGGAGATTACAGTGAAATGGAGGGGGTGAGACAATGGAGGGATTTGAAAACAAGGATGAGAATTTTAAAATCAAGGTGTTGCTTGACTAGGAGCCAGTGTAGGTCAGTGAGCACAGGAACGATAGAGGAACAGGACTTGGTGTGAACTAAGACACAGGCGGCAGAGTTTTGGATGAGCTCAAGTTTGCAGAGAGAGAATGTGGGAGACAGTCAGGAGTGAGTTGGAATAACTGAGTGTGGAAGTAACACAGACGTGGACGAGGGTCTCAGCAGCAGATGAGCTGAGACAGGGGCAGAGTCGGGTGATGTTATGGAGGTGGAAACAGGCGATCTTGGTGACGGTGTGGATATGTGGATTGAAGCTCATCTCAGGGTCAGATAGGACACCATGGTTGTGAACAGTCGGACTCAATGTCAGACAGTTGCTAGGGAGAGGGATGGAGTCGGTAACTAGGGAACGGAGTTCAGAGCAGGGACCAAAAACGGTGTCTTCAATCTTATCAATATTGAATCGGAGGAAATTTCTGCTCATCCAGTTCTGGATGTCGGTACGCAGTCTGATAATTTGGAGAGAGTGGGGGAGTTGAGAGAGGTGGGGGGGAGGTGGGGCTGGGTGTTGTCAGCGTACATGTGAAAACTAAGGCCGGGTTTTAGGATGATGTCACCAAGGGGCAGCAGGTCGATGAGAAATAGGAGGGGCCAAGGATAGATCCTAGGGGGACATCAGAGGGAACGGGGTAGGAGGGGGAAGAGGAAACATTACAGGTGATTCTCTGGTTACGATTAGACAGATAAGATCGGAACCAGGCGAGAGCAATTACCCCCAGCTGGACGACAGTGGAGAGGGAGTTGGAGGGGGATGGTGTGGACGACCATGTCAAAGGCTGCAGGTAGATGGATATTAATATAATACAAGTGAGAGCCAGGCTGAGCTTGGAAAGTTCAAAGAGAAAGTGAACGAAGAAAATGAAAAAGGCAAAAATACAGCATCAGAACTAACGAGCGGCTAATACAAAATGGAAACCAAAGGAAGACAAAAAAGATTGTCCCAGGAGGGGTGGGGCCAATTAAGGACCAAAACGGGTATCTATTGGTGGAGGTCAAAGGCGTGGCTGAGGTACTAAATGAATATTTTATCCCAATCTTTCCCACAGAAATGAATGGGCGGAATTTTCCAGTCCCCACGCGGTGGGTTTTCTGGTGGGGAGGGGGGGAAGACGATGTGGCGGGAGCTGAAAAGCCAGTTTGCGGCTGGTGTAAAATGATGGCGGGAATGTGCACCACTCTCCGCCAGGGCAGATCCTCGTTCCCACCAGAGACCAGCGTGAAACCGCTTTGCATCCTGTTAATGGGGTACAGGTGAAGGCCCGGCCGGAATCGTCCCTGCCTGTTTGATTCTCTGTGCCACCAGCAGGATATCACCCCAGTCCAGAACACGTCTGAACCAACATGGCGGGGGGGATATTGGGACTTACCTGATGAAGGCCTGGGGCAGCCTACGGAGATTGGGATGGAAGGTGAAGGCCTCCAGTGACCGGACCCCGGGACACCACGTGCAGCAGTGAGCGGGTGCAGCATCAACCACAGGATCTTCTCGCTTCCAGGAGGTGGACCACTTGTCTGCAGGGTCTTCCAGGTTCATCCAGCTTCTATCTTCAACAGTGGGTCTGGCGCCTTTTAAATGTGGTGCCCGGATATGATGGTGGGCGTGAGTCACCCATCCCATAATGCCATGCAAAACGGCGGGAAGCCCCTGACTGCATAATTAATTAAACCAGCATCACTCGATACAGTGCAAATTCCCACTGGCCTCCATAGCAGGAAACACTCCCCCCTTCCCACCCCTGTATTGTAGCTTCACCAGGTTGACACCTCATTTTTGGGTATGCCTGGTGCTGCTCCTGACATGCCCTCCTGCACTCTTCATTGAACCAGGGTTGATCCCCTGGCTTGATGGTAATGGTAGAGTGGGGGATATGCTGGGCCATGAGGTTACAGATTGTGTTCGAGTACAATTCCGCTGCTGCTGATGGTCCACAGCACCTCATGGATGCCCAGTCTTGAGTTGCTAGATCTGTTTGAAATCTATCCCATTTAGCACGGTGGTAGTGCCACACAACACGATGGAGGCAATGTGACGACGGGACTTCATCTCCACAATGACTGTGCAGTGGTCACTCCTACCGATACTGTCATGGACAGATGCATCTGCAGCAGGTAGGTTGATGAGGATGAGGTCAAGTATGTTTTTCCCTCTTGTTGGTACCCTCACCACCTGCCACAGACCCAGTCTAGCAGCTATGTCCTTTAGGACTTGGCCAGTAGTGGTGCTACTGAGACACTCTTGGTGATGGACATTGAAGTCCTCCACCCAGATAACATTCTGTACCCTTGCCACCCTCAGTGCTTCCTCCAAGTGGTGTTCAACATGGAGGAGCACTGATTCACCAGCTGAGGGAGGGCGGTATGTGGTAATCAGCAGGAGGTTTCCTTGCCAATGTTTGACCTGATGCCATGAGACTTCATGGGATCCAGAGTCGATGTTGAGGATTCCCAGGGAAACTCCCTCCCGACTGTATACCACTGTGTCATCACCTCTGCTGGGTCTGTCCTGTTGGTGGGACAGGACATACCCAGGGATGGTGATGGTGGTTTCTGGGACATTATCTGTAAGGTATGATTCCGTGAGGATGACTATGTCAGGCTGTTGCTTGACTAGTCTGTGCGACAGCTCTCCCAATTTTGGCACTAGCCCCCAGATGTTAGTCAGGAGGACTTTGCAGGGTCTACAGGGCTGAAATTGCCGTTGTTGTTTCTGGTTCCTAGGTCGATGCCGGGTGGTCCGTCCGGTTTCATTCCTTTTTTGTAGGCTTTCCAGTGGTTCAGAGTCTGGAGTCACATGTAGGCCAGACCAGGTAAGGACAGCAGATTTCCTTCCCTAAAGGGCATTAGAGGACCAGATGGCGATCTGGTTAAGAAGAAGAGAGAGGTGTATAGCAGGTATAGGCAACAAGGAGCAAATGAGGTACTTGTAGAGTATGGAAAATGTAAGAAAATACTAAAAAAGGAAATCAGGAAGGCAAAAAGAAGACATGAGGTTGTTTTGACAGATAATGTGAAGGTAAACCCGAAGGGTTTCTACAAGTATATTAAGAGTAAAAGGATAGTAAGGGACACAATTGGTCCCCTTGAAGATCAGAGTGGTCGTCTATGTGTGAAGCCTCACGAGATGGGGGAGATCTTAAACAGTTTTTTTGCATCAGTATTTACTCAGGAAACTGGCATAGTGTATAAGGAAGGAAGGGAAACAAGCAGTAGTTTCATGGAACATATAGAGATTAAAGAGGAGGAGCTGCTTGTTGCCTTACGGCGAATAAGGGTAGATAAATCCCCCGGGCCTGACATGATATTCCCTTGGACCTTGAGGGAGACTAGTGTAGAAATTGTAGGGGCCCTGGCAGAAATACTTAAACTGTCCTTAGCCACGGGTGAGGTGCCGGAGGATTGGAGGGTAGCACATGTTGTTCTGTTGTTTAAAAAAGGCTCCAAAAGTAAACCAGGTAATTACAGGCCAGTGAGCCTGACGTCAGTAGTAGGTAAATTATTGGAAGGTGTTCTGAGAGATCGGATATATAATTATTTGGACAGCCCAGGGCTGATTAAGGATAGTCAGCATGGCTTTGTGCGTGGTAGGTCGTGTTTAACGAACCTTGTAGAGTTTTTCGAGGAGGTTACCAAGGAAGTAGATGAAGGAAAGGCTGTGGATGTTGTCTACATGGACTTTAGTAAGGCCTTTGACAAGGTCCCACATGGGAGGTTAGTTCAGAAGGTTCAGACACTTGGTATCCATGGAGAGGTTGTAAACTGGATTCGAAATTGGCTGTATGGGAGAAGACAGAGAGCGGTAGTGGATGATTGCTTCTCAGACTGGAGGTCTGTGACTAGTGGTGTGCCTCAGGGATCTGTACTGGGACCATTGTTGTTTGTTGTCTATATCAATGATTTGGATGATAATGTGGTAAATTGGATCAGCAAGTTTGCTGATGACACTAAGATTGGAGGCGTTGTGGACAGCGAGGAAGGCTTTCAAAGCTTGCAGAGAGATCTGGACCAACTGGAAAAATGGGCCATAAAATGGCAGATGGAATTTAATGCGGAAAAGTGTGAGGTGTTACATTTTAGAAGGTCAAACCAAGGTAGGACATACACAGTAAATGGTAGGGCACTGAGGAGTGCGGAGGAACAAAGGGATCTGGGAGTTCAGATATATAATTCCCTGAAAGTGGCGTCACAGGTAGACAGGGTTGTAAAGAAAGCTTTTGGCATACTGGCCTTCATAAATCAAAGTATTGAGTATAGGAGTTGGGATGTTATGGTGAGGTTGTATAAGATATTGGTGAGGCCAACTTTGGAGTATTGTGTGCAGTTCTGGTCGCCTAACTACAGGAAGGATATCAGTAAGATTGAGAGAGTGCAGAGAAGATTTACTAGGATGTTGCCGGGTCTTAAGGATTTGAGTTACAGGGAAAGATCAAACAGGTTAGGACTTTATTCCTTGGAGCGTAGAAGAATGAGGGGAGATTTGATAGAAGTTTACAAAATTGTGAGGGGTATAGACAGAGTAAATGCGAGTAGGCTCTTTCCACTTAGATTACGAGAGATAAACACGAGAGGACATGGCTTTAGGGTGAAAGGGGAAAGGTTTAGGGGGAACATTAGGGGGAACTTCTTCACTCAGAGAGTGGTGAGAGTGTGGAACAAGCTACCATCTGACGTGGTAAGTGCGGGCTCACTCTTAAGTTTTAAGAATAAATTGGATAGATACATGGATGGGAGAGGTCTGGAGGGTTATGGACTGGTTGCAGGTCAATGGGACTAGCGGAATAATATTTCGGCACAGACTAGATGGGCCGAATGGCCTGTTTTCTGTGCTGTAGTGTTCTATGGTTCTATGGGTTTTTATGACAATCAACTGAATTTAAATTGCACCAGCTCCCATGGTGGGATTTAAACCCGTGTCCCCAGAACATTAGCCTGGCTCTCTGGAGTACTCGCCTGATATTAGCACTGCATCACCACATCCCCCTGGTGCAAACACTGAATGTGCGAATAGTCTTTCAGTTTATATAATTGTAGAGAGAGAGAGAGAGAGAGAGAGATGAGGCCGCTCGGGGGATTTCCTGTAGCTGTCATGGTTGTTCAATATTGAACCTTTGTACAGTGCTAACTTTCATGTTTAAAACACAATACAAACCAATCAGAGAACACGGAACCTGGAAAACTCCTTACTTTTCCTTGTAGTTGATGAAGATCTGATAGAGGTTCTGGTCATTCTTGGACATGATGACATTCCTCACATCTTCATTCAAATCTCTGTGAACTCTAACTAAAGCCTGGAGCCAGGAGCAGAAAGAGATTGGACATAAACTCAGCCCACTAATCTGTAGGTTCCCATTCATACCCCCTGTATGTACCCGAACATTCTTTGGCCGTTGCTGCATGCTCATTAATATACTGTGCATAATCCTCAGATAGATTTAATGATCTAATAACATCATTCGATGAAGAATAGCGGAGTTTCCTCCAGTGTCCTGGTCAATATTCACAGCCACATGGACAGACATACACTCACAGTGGACCACGCACATGCTCACACTCACACACTCTCGCACTCTCACACTCTCACACTCACACACACACACACACACTCACACGCTCTCTCTCACACACACACTCTCTCACACACACACACACACACACACTCACACACACACACACTCACACACACACACACACACACTCACACACACACACACTCTCTCACACACACACACTCTCTCACACACACACACACACTCACACACACACACACTCTCTCTCTCACACACACACACAGGCACACACACATTCTCTCTCACACACACACTCTCTCACACACACACACTCTCTCACACACATGCACTCACACTCTCTCTCACACACACACACTCTCACACACGCACACTCTCTCACATACACACACTCTCGCACACACACACTCCCACACACTCTCTCACACACACACACACTCACACTCTCTCACACACTCACACTCTCTCACATACACACACTCTCGCACACACACACTCCCACACACTCTCTCACACACACACACACTCACACTCTCTCACACACGCACACTCTCTCACATACACACACTCTCGCACACACACACTCCCACACACTCACACACACACACACACACACACACTCTCTCACACATGCACACTCTCTCACATACACACACTCTCGCACACACACACTCCCACACACTCTCTCACACACACACACACTCACACTCTCTCACACACTCACACTCTCTCACATACACACACTCTCGCACACACACACTCCCACACACTCTCTCACACACACACACACTCACACTCTCTCACACACGCACACTCTCTCACATACACACACTCTCGCACACACACACTCCCACACACTCTCTCACACACACACACACACACACACTCTCACACATGCACACTCTCTCACATACACACACTCTCGCACACACACACTCCCACACACTCTCTCACACACACACACACTCACACTCTCTCACACACTCACACTCTCTCACATACACACACTCTCGCACACACACACTCTCACACACATGCACTCACACTCTCTCTCACACACACACTCTCTCACACACACACACTCTCTCACACACACACACTCTCTCACACACGCACACTCTCTCTCACACACACACTCTCTCACACACACACACTCTCTCACACACGCACACTCTCTCTCACACACACACTCTCTCACACACGCACACTCTCTCTCACACACACACACACTCTCACACTCTCTTCTCTCCCCACCTACATCCTCTCTCTTTCTCTTCCCCTCACTCACTCTCTCCTACGCTCTGGGTTGATTTTTACTGATCCCGGGGTAACATAGTGAAGAATCCTGTCTGGAAGCTTCCCATTGGAAGAGGGCAGTCAATTTAAATAGTCAAATCCCCTTTTGGTTGATTTTTTTGGGGCCACTAGGATTTTGCTGACAGTACTGGCGATGGGGGGATGGGGACGGTGATGGGGGTGGTGAGGGGGGACAATGAGGGTGGGGGGATAGATGGTGGAGGTGTTTAGGGGTGGATGAGGGGGTGGTGAGGGGGGGTTGGTGAGGGGGAGGGTTTGGTGAGGGCGGGGTTTGGTGAGGGGGGGGTCGGTGAGGTAGGGGTCGGTGAGGGGGGGTTCGGTGAGGGGGGGGTCGGTGAGGGGGGGGTCGGTGAGGGGGGGGTCGGTGAGGGGGCTGTCGGTGAGGGAGGGGTCGGTGAGGGGGTGGGTGGTTAGGGAGGGGGTGGGTGGTTAGGGAGGGGAGGGTGGTTAGTGGGTGTGGTTGGGAGGGGTGGTTAGGTGGGCGGTTAGGGGGGTTGGTTAAGGGGGGTGGTTAGAGATGGGGGGGGTGGTTAGGGAGGGGAGGGTGGTTAGGGAGGGGGTGGGTGGTTAGGGAGGGGAGGGTGGTTAGTGGGTGTGGTTGGGAGGGGTGGTTAGGTGGGCGGTTAGGGGGGTTGGTTAAGGGGGGTGGTTAGAGAAGGGGGGGGTGGTTAGGGAGGGG
>NC_135895.1:1320231-1415674 GCF_964194155.1 Cetorhinus maximus | reverse complement strand
CCCGCCCCCCCCACTCCCGCCTCTCTCCCCCCTCTACCCTCTCTCCTCCCCCACACCCCTTCCACTCCTCCACCCTCTCCCCCTCCCTCCCCCCACCCCCCCTTCCCATCCTCTCCCCCTCTCACTTACCTCAATATTAACAAAAATGATCTCCATCTCTCCTGGCTTAAAACCCGTCTCAATGGGCACATAAAATGCTGGAAAATAAATCCAGGAGTTAGTCTTTTTGTATCACACTTTTCACAGGGTTTCCCCTCACATTGTCTCAGTGCTTCCTGCAGTGAGGTTTGAACCCAGCACGGTCTGGTTGACACTGCGCTGACCTCAGTACTGCTGCCCAGATAGACTCTGACACTGGAGAGAAAGGGAAGTGCAGTGTGAGTCTGGTAAAGGAGGAGGGGTAGGTGGAGGTGGGAATGAGGAGGCAAAAGTGAACGAGGAGATGTACCTTCTCGATCGACTCCAGGGTCTCTGTGTATTTCTCCTCCGTCTGTTTGATTTCCAGGAGGCAGCAGCTACGAATATCCGTCTCAATCTGTTTCTGTGCAAACAGAGAGTTTGATTCACACAACAACAACTTACATTTCTATAGCACCATTAATATAAGGAAACACCCCCAGGGTGCTTCACAAGAATGTCGTCAGACAAAGTCTAACACTTAGCCAGGTAAGACATATTAGGACAGGTGACTAAAATCTTTGTAAACGAGGCAGTCTTTAAGGAGCATCTTAAAAGAGGAGAGAGAGAGAGAGATCGAGTGTCCAAGGGGTTTAAGGAGGGAGTTCCAGGGTTTGGGCCCCAGGCAGAAAGAGGCACGGCCAACAATGATGGACGATTAAAATCGAGGGTTTTCGAGAGGTCAGAATTAGAGGAATGCGGCGATCCTGAAGGGTTGGGGGACTGGTGGGGGGAGCAGCTGTTCCCCTTAGTTGAAGGGTCAGTCACAAGGGGCCATAAGCTCAAGGTGAGGGGCAGGAGGTTTAGGGGGGGATGTGAGGAAAATCTTTTTTACCCAGAAGGTGGTGAGGGTCTGGAATGTGCTGCCTGGGAGGGTGGTGGAAGCGGGTTGCCTCACATCCTTTAAAAAGTACCTGGATGAGCACTTGGCACATCATAACATTCAAGGCAATGGGCCAAGTGCTGGTAAATGGGATTAGGTAGGTAGGTCAGGTGTTTCTCACGTGTCAGTGCAGACTCGATGGGCCGAAGAAAAACTCTGCCTAAGATTCCCTGTTTAGGGCTGATTCATCTGTACAGTCACATGATCCCCATAACAGTAAGAAAGGGTTTAACTTACAATTACTACATACCCCCACTTTAATTTTGTTTTACCCTCTTATTTACAAAAATAACTTAACCCATAAGAGATACAATTATATACAATTCAAGCCATTATACATTTAAACTTTGAGCAGGTTTTCAGATTCGGGTAGAGCAACACAACTCGACAACTGGAGGTTCTTCCACTGGATTGGCTTGATCAGGACCTGCAGCATCAGGGACATCCTTAGACAATGGCAGTTCAGAATTATTTACTTCAACAGAGACATCAGGTATGTCTATTCTTTGTCGATCTTGCACCCCGGGGGTCAAAGGTTCGACTTTGATTTCAGGTGGATTAACTGGTTATTGGAGGTTTCTCGACTTCTGAGATGATCCACGTGTTTCCCTAACAATCCTGTTTTCCACTTCTACTTGATAAGAGAAAGATCCTGTTCCAGAGATAATTGTACCAGGAACCCAGCTCGATCCAAACGCAAAATTTCATACAAAACTCTCAGCCTTTACGTGAAGCCATGATTCACTTTCTGGCTACCCGGGTTTCTCTCCACCTTCCCCTCTAAATTAGAGAATACTAGACTCAATCTTGTACAAAGTCACTGCTTCATTAACAATTCGGAAGGTGTTAAACCAGTGGTCACATGAGGAGTTGTACAATAGCTGAACAGAAATCTTGAAATTTGTGTTTCCAATGTTCCCTCCGATAGTTTCTTCATGCCTGTTTTAAAGGTTTGTACTTTAGCTTTTTCTGCTAACTCATTGGACAAGGGATGATATGGTGCTGTTCTAACGTGTTTAATCCCATTTAAGTTCATAAATCTTTGGAACTCAGTGTCAGTGAAAGCCGTACCATTGTCTGACACAATAACCCTAGGTAACCCATGAACACTGAAACTCTGGTGCAGCTTTTCAATGGTTGCAGGTGAAGTAGGTGATCTCATTCAAACATATGCATCCACTTTGAATGTGCATCGATAATCACAAGAAACATGGTACCTAGAAATGGACCTATATAGTCTATACGTAGTCTAACCCAGGGTCGACTATGCCACTCCAACAGTGGGGCTGAAACGGGCAACTTCTGCTGTTGCTGGCACTGGAGACAGTGTTTCACCATTTTTTCTATATCACTGTCTACATCCGGCCACCAGATATAACTTCGTGTGAGCATCTTCGTTTGTGAAATACCAGGATGTGCACTATGAAGTTCTTCCAATAATGGTTCTCCTCCCTGATCAGGGATAACGACTCTTGCTCCCCATAGCAAGATTCCATCTTGGCAACTCAGTTCAGGTCTACATTTAAAGAATGGTTTTAATTCTTCAGGAACTTGTGCATTTGACCATCCTTGTAAAACCTGTTCACGGACTCTTGCTACAATGGAATGCTGATTTGTCCAATTCTTTATCTGTCTTGCGCAGATGTTGTCTTGGTGAAGGGTCCAGGAAAATTAACACAAGTACAACCTCTTGAGGTACTGGTACAGGTGTAGTGCTATCTGGCAAAGGAAAATGACTGAGGGCATCTGCATTTGCTATATGCACACCCGGTTGGTGTATAAAGGTGTACCTGCAGGCTAACAAAATTAAAGTCAATCTTTGAATTCTAGCAGAGGCTATCGGTGGGATTGCCTTCTCTTCACTATTGTGACACAGCTGATGGTAAAGGCTGAATTGTTCAAATCCCAGAGGGAAAGTTGAAATAATTGTCATAACCCATTGTTGCAATTTGCATGTTTCGAGATGTAGGCTTTGAATTCAGCAGTAATATGGCCACCGAGTCTCAAGAGGTTTATTTATAAAATTAAATTAAACAATTATTAATACAAGAGAGATTGTAAACACATATACAAGTCTCTAAATTACTACTATAACAACTACAAAAATCCCCTAATTAATCTGACTCTCAATTACGCCCCCAGTAAGGCAGCAGTAAAACACAGAGATTTAACAGGCCCCTGGCAAAACACAACCTGGACAGTCACATTCAAAATGAGTTTCTTCCAGCTCTGGCTCTTTGCAGGCAGACTTGAGGCTACTCACACTTGTTGGATCTTAAAATGCCTCTACCTCGCACACAATCTCCTTTCTCCTTTATACATATCTTTCTCTTTGAATGTAAATGGTCCATTGTATCACTAGGCTTTTAACTTTGCCTCTTCCAACAATAACATCCTTTCATTCCATCAATTTTATTAGTAAGCTGAAATAGGGGAAGAGTAGGGCCCATTAGGGACCAAGGGGGCAATCTATGGGTGAAGCTAGAGGACATCGCTAGAGTGTTGAATGAATACTTCACATCCGTCTTCACCCAAGAGAATGAGGATGAAGGTATCGAACTCGGGGAGAGAGACTGCGAGGTTCTTGAGCAAATTGATATAGGGAGTGACAAGGTATTGGAGTTGTAGGCAGGCTTAAAAGTGGACAAATCTCCAGGTCTGGATGATTTGTGTCCCAGACTGCTGAGGGAGGCAAGGGAGGAGATCACAGGGGCTCTAACTCAAATTTTTAATTCCTCTCTGGCCACGAGGGAGGTGCCAGAGAACTGGAGAACAGCTAATGTGGTTCCGCTATTTAAGAAGGGTTGCAGGGAGAAGCCAGGGAACTGCAGGCCAGTGAGTCACATGTGAGTGGTAGGGAAACTATTGGAGAAAATTCTGAAGGAGAGAATCTATCTCCACTTGGAGAGGCAAGGTTTGATCAGGGATAGACAGCATGGCTTTGTCAGAGGGAGGTCATGCCTAACAAACTTGATTGAATTTTTTGAGGAGGTGACCAGGTGTGTAGATGAGGGTAGTGCAGTTGATGTAGTTTACATGGATTTCAGCAAAGCCTTTGACAAGGTCCCACATGGGAGACTTATAAAGAAGGCAAATGCACATGGGATACAGGGTAATTTGATAAGGTGGATTCAAAATTGGCTTAGTTGTAGGAGACAGAGGGTGATGACAGAAGGATGCTTTAGTGACTGGAAGCCAGTGTCCAGAGGAATCTGTGCTGGGTCCCCTATTATTCGTTATTTATATAAACGACATAGATGGCTACGTGGAGGGTAGGATTAGTAAGTTTGCGGATGACACAAAGATTGGCCGGGTGGTTAACAGTAAGGTTGAGTGTCTTGGGCTACAGGAAGACAGAGATGGGATGGTCAAATGGGCAGATAAGTGGCAGATGGAATTTAACCCTGAAAAGTGTGAGGTGATACACTTTGGAAGGAGTAACTTGACAAGAAAGTATTCAATGAACGGCATGATACTAGGAAGTTCTGAGGAACAAAGGGACCTTGGCGTGTGTGTCCATAGATCTCTGAAGGCGGAGCGGCATGTTAGTGGGGTGGTGAAAAAGGCATATGGGACACTTGCCTTTATCAATCGAGGCATAGATTACAAAAGTAGGGAGGTCATGTTGGAGTTGTATAGAACCTTGGTGAGGCCACAGCTGGAGTACTGTGTGCAGTTCTGGTCGCCACATTATAGGAAGGATGTGATTGCACTGGAGGAGGTGCAGAGGAGATTCACCAGGATGTTGCCTGGGATGAAACATTTAAGTTATGAAGAGAGGTTGGATAGACTTGGGTTGTTTTTGTTGGAGCAGCGAAGGCTGAGTGGCGACCTGATCGAGGTGTACAAGATTGTGAGGGGCATGGACAGGGTGGATAGGGAGCAGCTGTTCCCCTTAGTTGAAGGGTCAGTCACGAGGGGACATAAGTTCAAGGTGATGGGCAGGAGGTTTAGGGGGATGTGAGGAATAACTTTTTTACCCAGAAGGTGGTGATGGTCTGGAATGCGCTGCCTGGGAGGGTGGTGGAGGCGGGTTGCCTCACATCCTTTAAAAAGTGCCTGGATGAGCACTTGGCATGTCATAAAATTCAAGGCTATGGGCCAAGTGCTGGTAAATGGGATTAGGTAGGTAACGCTAATGCGGTGTTTCTCACGTGTCGGCCGAAGGGCCTCTTCTGCACTGTTTGATTCTGTGATTCTGTGAAAATAAACACATTGCTTGGCATCTTCTAGCTGGGTGTAACATTTCACCCACAGTCTTCAATGATTTCTTTTAACAAATGCAAATTTACACTTTACCTTCTACCCTCCTTATGTTTATCTAATTAACATCTCAAAACTACTATTCTTCAAAGCATCCAGACTAGCTGGGTTTAATCCAATTAAGACACACACATAGACACAGACCCTACTAGAAGCCTATTTTAAAATAATTTCCAATAACATTATTATACCTTCTTGACATCACTAAACAAACCCAACAGTGGTTTGTGATCTGACCCTGTGGTGAAGTGTCCACCGTGCAAATATTGATGGAACCTCTTTACTCCAAATGCGATAGATAAACCCTCTTTTTCAATTTGTGAGTAATCTTTCTTGGCTCAGAAGGGGTTCTGGATACATCTCCTATTGGTCTTTCAGATTTGGTTTCTGTTTTTTTTTATCTTTTTGTGTTTTGTGTTTGCCATGGGGTTTTATCTCATCCTTCATTCTGATTTCACAATCGGCCAAATTTCTCTGGTGAAATCTTAACTTGGTTCAGTTCAGGGGTTGAACTACCCATTTGCACCTTGGGAAGTTCCATGATGTTTCCTTCTAATGCCTCTTTTGTCTCCATTAATTTATTCTTCAATTCCTCTGTCTCTTGTTTGTATCTTTTGGCTCCCTCTTGGAACATTGAACATTATTGGTTTTATTTCTTCCAGCTGTGTCTTCAGTTGGTTCACAGTGGCCCTGCCTTTGTTTCACTTCTTTTCATGGTTTTCCTGTGAAGCCAACTCTGACCTGAGAGTTCTGTGCTTCCTCTGAAGATCCTTCGGTTCTTCAATCTCATTCTAAAAGACACCATCATCTTCCCTCGTCAACTCAGGATCTCCTCTTGTCCTGACCTGAAACATTTCGGACCAACTTCGTCTGATTTCTTTCAACCAATCACAGCCCAGAAGGCGAGGTCCGTCTGTTACAGCAATTATTGGCAGCTCAGCTATTTGTTGCTTGTCTGATACAGGTACAGAGGTGATGCCTTTCACCTGTATTGCTTTTCCTGTATATGTTTTTAACTGAGCAGTGGGTTTCTCCAAACCCAATGGCTGGGTATCTTCTGTGAGGAATTTAAAGATATTTTCTCCCACCACTGTGGTCGATGCTCCTGTGTCCATCTCCGTGAGCAGAGGCTTTCCATTTACTTGACGTGTAACAGTGATTGTTTAGTTTTTCTGGCCTTCAGATTGTGTGGGGAATAAACATTAGCCTCAGTAACTTCTGGCTCATCCATATTGAGCACTTTATTTAACTTGACCTGTTGCCTGTATGGCTGTGTTGGTCTAGCCCTGCGTTGTTTAATAACATGCCCTTTTTGTGGCAGTAGCGGCATTCTGCCTCTTTATATCTACAGACTTCAGGTACACGGTTTCCCCAACAAAGGTAATGCTTTAGCTTCTGGGTTACTGGTGAGATGCTCCCAGTAATTTTGCCAGCCAGCGGTGCCAAATGGCACCGTCATTTATACCACAAACCAAACCATCTGGCAACATGTCATTTAAAGTATCACCGAGGTCACAGCGCTCCATTAACTGTTTGAACTTTGCGATGTACGTTATGATCGATTTGCCGGGGGCCCTTGCTCGAGTGTTAAACTTGAATCTTTGCTTGATCATCGAGGGTTTAGGCTGAAATTGTCCCTACATGAGGTCGATTAGCTCGGTGAAGGATCTGGAATTTGGCCCACTCAGAGCCGTAAAGCTACGGATTAGGTTTATATGTTTTTCTCCCGTAGGCACTTAGGAGAATTGCTTTCTGTTTCTCCTTCACTGTTATTTCGTTAGCCACAGAGTAGGAACCTAGTTGCTCAATGTACTGACTCTAGTCCTCAATAGACCAATTCTGCCAAAGAGAGGCATTGCTGGTGAGTATACTGCTTTTCTTTCTTCTTTTAAAATTAATCAAATTACTCGCAGTCGCGAGGTGAGGTTCTGCGCCGGTGCTATTTATCCTCGTTGCCAATTGTAATAAACTTGGAAAGCAGGGCAGGTTTCTTGTAAGAAACAGTAAACTTTATTTACAGAGCTCCTGATGAGACTACATGCTTGTTCCAAGACCAAGACAAAAAACTCTGCCCTAAGGTTCCCGTGCTTGGGCCTGATTCGTCTGTACAGTCACATGATCCCCATAACATTAAGAAAAGATTTCACTTACACTTACTACAGAATGGCTGTTCCCTAAGTTTCTGTTTAGTTGAAAAAAGGTGTAATGTGTGGACATTTTGCACTAACAGGATGCTGCCATCAAAAGATGTTCTGCCTATCACACATTGTGTAATGTGGTATATGAATTTCAGTGCCAGTGTGATTCTCGGTGTGATGCCATATGTTCCAGAGACTGGCGGATCATATCAAACAGCTCGGCCTTTTGGCTGTTCACAACAGGGTGCTGACTGTACCCAACCAGCCCGGGCTTACAAACCTCAAAACACAGTGTCCAACATTAGATGTGATTCCGCAATTGAACAACACTTGCTAAACAATCCTGATTGTGTTAAGAATTACACTGAAAACCAATTGAAGATTATCAGTTGGGCTCACAGTGAGGCTCACTTACACATGCTAGGAGCCACATATACTCACACACATGGCCCTGTCCTTTGCAGACAGAGGGACCATGTGCAGACTTTGCGCCATTCAGCCCATCGTGCTTGTACTGGCTCTTTGAAAGATCTATCTAATTAGTCCCACTCTCGCTGCTCTTTCCCCATAGCCCTGCAAATTTCTCCTTTTCAAATATTTCTCCAATTCCCTTTTGAAAGTTATTATTGAATCTGCTTCCACCGCCCTTTCAGGCAGCGCCTTCCAGATCACAACAACTCGCTGTGTAAAAAAAACTCTCCTCATCTCCCCCTCTGATTCTTATACCGATTCCCTTCAATCTGTGTCCCTCTGGTTACCGACCCTCCTGCCATTGGAAACAGTTTCTCCTAATTTACTCTATCAAAACTCTTCATGATTTTGAACACCTCATTTAAAACTCCCCCTTAACCTTCTCTGCTCTAAGGAGAACAACCCCAGCTTCTCAAAGATTGAAAGGGAAGGTTTGTCATGGTGATCTTACAGGTGTCTGGACTGCTTCGATTTTCATCAGATCCTCATAGACAGCTCCACCTTCATCCTCACCATAGACACAGTCGTAGAGATCCTCATCATCCTCCACACTGGCTTCACTGCAGAAACACATCAGACAGAGCTGAGAAACGGGACAGTGAGGGATGGAGAAGAAGAATAACAACAATGACATCGACAACACATCTGATCACATGTTCACCGCCCCAAAACACTTCCCAGCCAATGATGTATGGCCAAAGCATGGTCACTGCTACAATGGAAGATGCCCAGGAGCCAACTCGTACATAATAAGAACCCGAAAATGTGCAACGCGATAAATAAGAAGATCGCAGGCTGTAACTTCCCCAGATTGGCGTTCAGTGTCGGAATGCCAGTCCACGCCCAATTACCTGCCTGGATTTTCTTCCGCGTCTGTCTCACCCGACCTTCCGACTCAGGCGGGGCAAGATTCAGGCAGTTGTCCTCGAGCCCCAGTGACTCCGTCCAGCTCCATTGGAGTGAAGGGGACGCAGCCCCAGCTGCCATAAACCAGGGAAGTTAAAGGACTCACAGGGCGGGGAGAAGGTAAGTGTCAGAGGTAAGTGGATCGGATATGGGGAAAGGGTATCTGAGCTGGGGGTACTGGGGTTGGGCTATGGGGAGGTGGGGTGGGGTCGGAGTTTGGGGGTGTTGGGGGCGGATTGGTGGGGGGGCACAGGTTGGGATGTGCCTGCAGTGGGGTGGGTCGTGTCGGGTATGGGGCTGTGGTCGGGCTGGGTCGGTGGGTCAGGTCACTTTGGGCCTGAGGGTTGGGGGTGGTCGGGCTGGTTCAGGTCGGGGTGGCGGGGGGAAGGGCTGGGTCATATCGGGGTGCAGGTGGGGAGAAACAGACGGGGGGGTTAAGGGGGTTGGGGATACCATGATACCATAAAGGGGGTGGTTAATGAGTGTGTGGTGGGGTTAGGGGTTTGGAGAGTGAACTGGGGGCAGGTCAGTCTGGATCTTTGTAATAGTTACCCAGATGTTAGAAGAGGATGTGACTATTTCTGGGTTATTATTGGTGTAACCCTGGCGGAACTGTCTGAAGTTTATGGTGTGAATCACATGTTCGGGTGGGTCACAGCACAGAGCAGCTGTCCAGGGGAAGTTAGCACCTTCCGGGCAGTTGCTGTGCAAACCCTGATATGTAGAGTTCCGAGAGAGATTCCCCAGTGGATCACTGGATTACCACCTAAAACCAACGATGGGGAGACTGGAAGTTTTGGCCCCACCTATTCCTGGTGTTGATAATTGAGGGAAAATATTCCATTAGATTCAGTGGTGAACCTGCCAATCTTCATCAACACAACGTCATAGACCATCAGTTCAATGTCTGATCTGAAAATCAGCACCAATAACAGTGAAGCACTCCCTCAGTACTGACCCTCTGGCAGTGCAGCACTCCCTCAGTACTGACCCTCTGACAGTGCAGCACTCCCTCAGTACTGACCCCCTGACAGTGCAGCACTCCCTCAGTACTGATCCTCCGACAGTGCAGCACTCCCTCAGTACTGACCCTCCGACAGTGCAGCACTCCCTCAGTACTGACCCTCTGATAGTGCAGAACTCCCTCAATATTGACCCTCTGATAGTGCAGCACTCCCTCAGTACTGACCCTCTGACAGTGCAGCACTCCCTCAGTACTGACCCTCTGACAGTGCAGCACTCCCTCAGTATTGACCCTCTGATAGTGCGGCACTCCCTCAGTATTGACCCTCTGATAGTGCAGCACTCCCTCAGTACTGACCCTCTGACAGTGCAGCACTCCCTCAGTACTGACCCTCTGACAGTGCAGCACTCCCTCAGTATTGACCCTCTGATAGTGCGGCACTCCCTCAGTATTGACCCTCTGATAGTGCAGCACTCCCTCAGTACTGACCCTCTGACAGTGTAGCACTCCCTCAGTACTGAACCTCTGACAGTGCTGCACACCCTCAGTACTGACCCTCTTAACGTGCTGCACTCCCTCAGTATTGACCCTCTGATAGTGCAGCACTCCCTCAGTACTGACCCTCTGACAGTGCAGCACTCCCTCAGTACTGACCCTCTGACAGTGCAGCACTCCCTCAGTACTGACCCTCTCACAGTGCAGCACTCCCTCAGTACTGACCCTCTGACAGTGCAGCACTCCCTCAGTACTGACCCTCTCACAGTGCAGCACTCCCTCAGTACTGACCCTCCGACAGTGCAGCACTCCACAAATGGATTCCAGACAAATCCCAACAATCCTGGGATGAAAATAAACTGCTGCACCATTTAAATGAAAACATATTTTCAGCTTTATTCCCCTGTGCTGAAGAAAGCCATGGATGGTATATCAGCACTGCCAGAGCAATGCAGGCAGATGGGAGGGGCAGACCAGGCACAACATTGGGTGTTATGGAGAAGTAGATTTTTAGGATAAATGATAGCATTAGGCTTGTATAAGAAAACAGTGTTTGATTGAGTGAATACACTATTATATTCAATAGGTCCAGTAGCCGATGACATAATTGCCAGGCCAGCAATAAATGAATCTTCCAATAACTTTGAAGAGGCCACAAAGTCCTCTGACACCAACCTTAACCTCAGAAGCAATAAAATTTTGGAGTGAGCAAAATTTAACAGGCGAGCCCAAAAGCCCAGGGGAATTTTTATCAATCAGCTCCACAGATTGGCTGAAGGCTGTGACTATGGTGACCGGAAGTCCGAACTCATCAGAGATTGAATAGTAGCCGGAAGGTATTCCAGTCTAAAGAAAATCTGACTTTGAAAAAAGCCATCCAAATCGTCAGACAATTGGAAATTTATCAGAAAAACTGATTCATTTTGCATGTTGAAGTTGAACCATGGCACAGAGCAATCCCAAGTGTCCGGCTTATAAAGCAACAGAAAGGACAGGGGACTCCAGAGCAGGGAAAGCAATACCGAAGCAAAACACAAGATGGCAGCAGACTACAGCAGTGCTGTGGCATCTCACAGGCGTGAGCAGTGTCCAGTCATCACTGTGCAGAGATCTCACTGTGCAGAGATCACTGTGCGGAGATCACTGTGCAGAGATCACTGTGCGGAGATCACTGTGCAGAGATCACTGTGCGGAGATCTCACTGTGCAGAGATCACTGTGCGGAGATCACTGTGCAGAGGTCACTGTGCGGAGATCTCACTGTGCAGAGATCACTGTGCGGAGATCACTGTGCAGAGATCACTGTGCAGAGATCTCACTGTGCAGAGATCTCACTGTGCGGAGATCTCACTGTGCAGAGATCACTGTGCAGAGATCACTGTGCAGAGATCTCACTGTGCAGAGATCACTGTGCAGAGATCACTGTGCAGAGGTCACTGTGCAGAGGTCACTGTGCGGAGATCTCACTGCAACACCCGGGCATTTTGGAAAGATGTGTAAATCCAAAACCTCGAGACGTGCAGAGGATTGCAAACGAGTCCATGAGATAGAGGAGCCACACCAAGAAGAAATCCAACAATACTTCTTAGGGAACATTAAGGATCCCAGATTCACATTTTGGAATTCTGACATATCTGTAAATGGTCACCTCACAAATTTCAAGTTAGACACAGGAGCCAGTGTGACAGTCCTGACCAATCAGGTACCATGGCTAAAAGACCCCCGGCCATGGGCGACAGACACACAATCGTCCTGGAGGAACCCAACAACCATCATAGGCATGATTCAAGAGCAGCTCTGGTCAGCCAACAAGTAAATAATCAAAATTCCATATGCCAACTGCAGACACCCTATCCGCTCCTGTGCAGAGATGCCTGTGTTGCCCTCAACCTCCTCAAAATGGCAGAAGGTATCAAAACAACCCCTGTGCTCTGCTACACTGGATTGGAGACTCCCAAGAGGGCCACCAATATTGATGATCTCAGCTGGGAATTCGGTTCGGGATTGTCCTCGCTCTTTACAGAGGCAGTTATTCCAGCTCCTGTGCAGAGGCCAGAAAATACTCTTCATCGGTCAGAGCAGCGAAGCGTCCAGATGGGCACCAACATACTTCAAACAGAAGATACAGAGGATAAGGAGCAACAGCAGAAGGTTCAGTCTGGGCTTCAGAGTCAAACAGCCGATGTCACAGAACCAGGAAAAACTACAGCGAAGACGCTGGAGCTTTGGGTTCACACACACAACATGAAGTCCATCCTGGGGGAGGAGAGAAGTGACCACCAACTCCCCGAGACATAACTCAGGGAGGTCCAAGTGCACGTGAAGTAACAGAGAGCAGCATTAGAAGCCAAACTGCAGGCTGAGCTCGAGAATGAGGAACATTCGAGCGTAAGAAAGGTAAAGCTGCAACTGCCAGGAAGACCATGGCAACTCCATAAAAAGGAAACCCGAGTCCACTCGATGAATGAACAGAGAGAACATTCCCTCCGGATGGAGAGGGATAATCCAATGGTATCCGACCAAGAAATACAAACTGTCAACAGAGGAAAATATGACATTAAGGAGTCCAAGTAGCGAATCAGATGTTGACACCAGAGTATTTGAAACACCAAGTACAACAACAACCCCAGACCAATAAAGTCAGCCCAACGCAGTGGAGACTGTCACTCCTCCAAACTCGAAAAGAACAAGATCTGGAAGAGTCATAAAGCCTCCAGACTGTCTGAATCTGTAAAGCCAGGGATGTGGGAGGAGAAGGGGTAGCACGTAAATATTATTGTAAATACATTTGAGTGAAGGTTTGGGGGAGATGTAGTATTAGGGTGTTCAGGGCTGTCAGGGTTAATGTGGGACTCGGGAAATAGTATCACCCACATTATGATGTAGAGAGTCACATGGGAGGGGTAGAGTGGAGTGGTGAGTCTGGTAGAAGTCAGCATGAAGGTAGCACCCAGTCAGACCTGTATCCTGCGTCTATGTTTGTAGTTATTTGTTATTATTAAACAGTTATTGTTCAACCAGACAAGCGGCTAGACCTCTTCATAAGACAACACACAATCAGTAGCCATGAAAGTTTCTACATACTCAATCAGGTCAGCAAGGCTCTTGTAAATATCTTCATCATTCACAGCCTGTTCAGTGGGAAATGGCCTGAAACAGAATCACAACAAGTGAAAGAAACTGCAGCAAACATAAAGACTGAGTATACAGGCGGCAATAAGAGCAGAGAGCAACAGCGGGAGGGACAGTGTGGAGAATGTGTCAGCACTCAGCAAGACTGAGTTTGGGGACAGAGTGCAAAACTATCTCGGGATTCTAGACTTGGATATGACAGAGCAGATTATGAGTCTGGACCTGCTGTTAGTGGGAGTTTGTGGACAGAGAGATTGTCCAGAACGAACACATCTGCAGTTGATTATCTCCCTTTCGAATCTCTCTGGCTCAGAATCATTGTTCTGGGTCTAAGTTAGAAATAGTCTGACACATAAGGGAGTGCGAGCAGTAAGTGGACAGTTTGATCCAGGCCTCCGTTGCCCCTTGTAAACAGGTACAAGTTCAAAATGGGATTAGTGTGAATAATAGTGTGCAGAGTCAGGGAAACATTTTGTTAATTCATTCACGGGATGTGGGCTTCGCTGGCTGGGCCAGCATTTATTGCCCATCCCTAGTTGCCCCTTGAGAAGGTGGGGGTGAGCTGTCTTCTTGAACCGCTGCAGTCCATGTGGTGTAGGTACACCCACAGTGCTGTTAGGGAGGGAGTTCCAGGATTTTGACCCAGCGACAGTGAAGGAACGCCCGATATATTTCCAAGTCGGGATGGTGAGTGACTTGGAGGGGAACTTCCAGGTGGTGGTGTTCCCATCTATCTGCTGCCCTTGTCCTTCTAGATGGTATTGGTCATGGGTTTGGAAGGTGCTGTCTAAGGAGCCTTGGTGAGTTCCTGCAGTGCATCTTGTAGATGGTACACACTGCTGCTCATGTGTATTGGTGGTGGAGGGAGTGAATGTTTGTGGATGGGGTGACAATCAAGTGCGCTGCTTTGTCCTGGATGGTGTTGAGCTTCTTGAGTGTTGTGGGAGCTGCATTCATCCAGGCAAGTGGGGAGTATTCCATCACACTCCTGACTTGTGTCTTGTGGATGGTGGATCACGGGTTAAACTCCTGACCGTATTGAAGTATATCTGGAGTATCGGCCGTGAATATCTATTGTAAATAGTACATTCCCCTAATATAAACTTTTCCATTAATGTTTATAAAGATTGAAGTCAGTGGCATAAAGAGCCCCAGATTTATAATCTCTGTGCAGAGCCTGTGCTGTATCCCATGTAAGGAAGAGGACAATGAGCATCCCGTGTGATCTGGATCGAGAAGGACAGGCAGAACGTGCACCATGACACCATGGGACAGAGGGCTGTCCAAAACAGGCAGGAGGGCAAGTACAATGTGTTTGTTGTACAGGATTCAATGAATAAGGGGATAGAGAGCATCCTGTGTAAACTGGATCGAGAGTCGCACACAGTCTGTTAAATTCTTGGTGCCAGGGTGAAGAGGCAAGGGGACGAGGGGACGAGGGGGTGAGGAGGTGAAGGGGTGAGGGGATGAGGGGATGACGAGGTGAAGGGGCGAGGGGTGAAGGGGCAAGAGGGCGAAGGGGCGAGGGGACGAGGGGACGAGGGGGTGAGGGGGCGAGGGGGCAAAGGGATGAGGGGGCAAAGGGATGAGAGGTGAGGGGGCGAAGGGGTGAGGGGGCGAGGGGACAAGGGGACAATGGGGCGAGGGGGTGAGGGGGCAAAGGGATGAGGGGGTGAGGGGGCGAAGGGGTGAGGGGGCGAGGGGACAAGGGGACAAGGGGGCGAGGGGGTGAGGGGGCAAAGGGATGAGGGGGTGAGGTGGCGAGGGGACGAGGGGGGCGAGGGGACGAGGGGGCGAGGGGGCGAGGGGACGAGGGGGCGAGGGGACCAGGGGGCGAGGGGATGAGGTGGCGAGGGGACGAGGGGGCGAGGGGACGAGGGGGCGAGGGGGCGAGGGGGTGAGGGGACCAGGGGGCGAGGGGATGAGGTGGCGAGGGGACGAGGGGATGAGGGGACGAGGGGACGAGGGGGCGAGGGGGTGAGGGGACAATGGGACAAGGGGGCGAAGGGGATGAGGGGGCAAAGGGGTGAGGGGCAAAGGGATGAGGGGGTGAGGGGACGAGGGGGTGAAGGGGCGAGGGGGTGAGGGGGCGAGGGGGTGAGGGGGTGAGGGGGTGAGGGGGCGAGGGGACGAGGGGACAAGGGGACGAGGGGGTGAAGGGGCGAGGGGGTGAGGGGGCGAGGGGGTGAGGGGGTGAGGGGGCAAAGGGATGAGGGGGCGAGGGGGTGAGGGGGCGAGGGGGCAAGGGGACAAGTGGGCGAGGGGGTGAGGGGGTGAGGGGGCGAGGGTGTGAGGGGGCGAGGGGACAAGGGGGCGAGGGGGCGAGGGGGCGAGGGGGTGAGGGACATAACAAACCAGCTTCCTGGATATTGGCCGGGGAGGTGTGGCAGCATCTCTGCAGAGAGAAACAATCCATCGAATCTCAGGTATCTAACAAGGTGCCACATCAAAGTTTACAACATAAAATAAGAGCTCATGGTGTAGGGGTAACATATTAGCATGAATAGAGGATCGGTTAACTAACAGGAAGCAGACAGTAGGGATAAATGGGTCTTCTTTAGGTTGGTAAACTGTAACTAGCGTCACAGGGATCAGAGCTGGGGCCTTAACTATTTACAATTTATATCAATGACTTGGATGAAGGGACTGAAGGAATGGCTGTTAAATGTGTTGATGACACAAAGATAGGGAGGAAAGTTGTGAAGAGGATATAAGGAATCTGCAAAGGCAGATAGATAGGTTAAGCGAGTGGGCAAAAATTTGGCAGATGGAATATAATGTGGGAAAATGTGAACTTGTCCACTTTGGCAGGAAGAATAGAAAAGCAGCAAATTATTTAAATGGAGAGAGATTGCAGAATTCTGAGGTACAGAGGGACCTGGGTGTCCTGGTACATGAATCACAAAAAGTCAGTATAAATGTCAGTTAGGAAGGCAAATGGAATGTTGGTGTTTAATGCGAGGGGAATGGAATATAAAAGTAGAGAAGTTTTACTACAGCTGCATAGGGTCTTAGTGAGACCACATCTGGAATACTGTGGACAGTTTTGGTCTCGGTATTTAAGAAAGGAAATTGCATTGGAAGCAGTTCAGAGGTGGTTCACTTGACTGATACCGGGGATGAGGGGGGTTTATCTTACGGGGATAGGTTGGACAGGCTGGGCCTGTACCTATTGGAGTTTAGAAGAATGAGAGATGATCCTATTGAAACATATAAGATCCTGAGGGGACTTGACAGGGTGGATGCTGAGAGGATGTTTCTCCCTTGTGGGAGAGACTAGAACTGGGGGACACAGTTTAAAAATAAGGGGTCTCCCATTTAAGACGGAGATGAGAAGAAATCTTTTCTCCCAGAGGGTTGTTAGTCCCCAGAGAGCTGTGGAGGCAGCGTCAGTGAATAGTTTTAAGGCAGAAGTAGATAGATTCTTGACTAACAAGGAAGCCAAAGCTTATCGGGGGGGGTAGGCGGAATGTGGGCCATGATCATAATGAATGGCGGAGCAGGCTCGAGGGGCCGAATGGCCCACTCCTGCCCTTATTCATATGTTTGTATGTTCAATAACTTTAAAAGGAATTGGTTGGGTGTGCGAAACAGGTAAATTTGCAGGGCTGCAGAGATAGAACGGGGAATGGGGCTGACTGGATTGCTCTACAGAGAGCCAGCATGGGCTCAATGGGCTGAATAGCCTCCATCCGTGTCGTAATGACTCTATGACTTCTACACACAAGATGGGGGAGGTTTTGAACCACCTTCTGCAAAGGGCAGTTGGTGCTAGGTCAATTGTTAATTTTAGATCTGAGATGGATAGATTTTTAAAAACAAAAAGCTAAAAGCTACTGCGGATGCTGGAAATCCAAAACAAAAACAGAATTACCTGGAAACACTCAGCAGGTCTGGCAGCATCGGCGGAGAAGAAATCAGTTAACGTTTCGAGCCTTCACGACCCTTCGGCAGAACTGAGTATAGTTAGGAGAAAGGTGAAATATAAGCTGGTTTAAGGTGGGGGGGCGGGGGGAGAGAGAAGTTGAGGGTGGGGTGATTGTGGAGATAAGCAAGCAGTGATAGGAGCAGATCTGCTCCTATCACTGCTTGCTTATCTCCACAATCACCACACCCTCAACTTCTCTCTCCCCCCGCCCCCCCACCTTAAACCAGCTTATATTTCACCTTTCTCCTGGATAGATTTTTGTTGTTTAAAGGTATTCGGGGAAATGGGGCAAAGATGTATATATGGAGTTAGGCCACAGGTCAGTCATGGTCTCACTGAAGGGAGGAACATACATCCCTACAGATTAGGAGCAGGAGTAGGCCATTCAGCCCCACAGCCTGCTCTGCTATCCAATAAAATCGTGGCTGATCTGATTATGGCCTTAACTCCACATCCCTTTTGACTCCCTTGTCAATCAAAAATCTGTCTAACTCGGCCTTGAATATAATCAAGGACCCAGCCCCCAATGGTCTCCGGGGAGGGGGAGTTCCACAGACTAACATGGCCCTGAGAAGAAAGCGTCCTCCACATCTCTCTTATGCTACCCTGTCATCTACTCTGTCGAGCCCCCTCACGATCTTATATGTTTCAGCTCCAATGAGTATAGGCCCAACCTACTCAACCTTTCCTCATTAGACAACCCCTTCATCCCAGGAATTAACCGAATTGAACTGCCCGAACAGACTCAATAGTTTAAACAGCCTCCTCATGTTCCTCTGCTCGAATCCACCAGGGGGCAGTGTCGGGACACTGTGTAGAGTGCATAAGGATCCACCAGGGGGCAGTGTCGGGACACAGTGTAGAGTGTGTAAGGATCCACCAGGGGGCAGTGTCAGGACACAGTGTAGAGTGTGTAAGAATCCACCAGGGGGCAGTTGAAGACAAGGATCTGGACAGAGTCAGAGAGAGAAACCCTTGCATTGGTGGCAGGGTCTAGAACAAAAGGGATTTAAGGTGGTTTGCAAAAGATTCAAAGGTGAAGATAGAAAAAACCTTTTTTAATGCAATGACTGCGAAATCAAATTGCTTATCCGACACCCAGTACTGGATGAGCAGAAATTTATTCCAATTAAACATTGGGAAGACTGAAGCCACCATTTTCGGTCCCCACCCTAAACTCTGTTCGCTAGCTCACGACTCCACCCCTCTCCCTGGTAACTGCCTGAGGTTTAACCAGGCTGTTCACAGCCTCAGTTGACAACCAGTATGAGCTTCTCACCATCCGCTTCATTACTAAGATCTCTCCTTTACCTCCGTAGCATCAGCATCTTGAAATCCGGCTTCTTGAGCCTCGCTGATTCCCATCGCTTCACCATTGGCGGCCGTGCCTTCAGCTGCCCGGGGCCCTGAGCTCTGGAATCCCCCCCTAAACTTCTCCGACTCTCTAACTGGCTTTACCCCCTTAAGACGCTGCTTAAAACCAAACACTTTGAACAAGCTTTTGCTCACCTGTCCCGCTATCTCCTTTGATGGGTCAGTGTTAAACTTCGTTTTATAACCTTTCTGTCTGGTGCAAGGTTTTATATTAAGGGTTTAATATGAATGTAAGTTGTTGTTGTTCACAGGGTAAATAAGGAGAAACTGTTTCCAGTGACAGGAGGGTTGGTAACCAGAGGGACACAGATTGAAGAGAATCGGTGAAAGAACCAGAGGGGGAGATGAGGAGAGTTTTTTTGACACAGCGAGTTGTTGTGATCTGGAAGGCGCTGCCTGAAAGGGCGGTGGAAGCAGATTCAATAATAACTTTCAAAAGGGGAATTGGAGAAATAGGTGAAAAAGGGAAAATACAAGATGATGGGCAAAGAGCAGGGGGAGCGGGACTAATTGGATCATTCTTTCAAAGGGCCAGCACAGATGCGATGGGCTGAATGGCCTCTATCTACACTGCAGAATTCTAATAATGCTGGAGTGGGATAGTTGAGGGTGCAGGGGAGCCTCATTAATGACGGGTGGGCTGCAGAAATTAGTCCTGGCTCCAGGAGAGAGTCTGAGACAGGGTCAGGGATAGGACAGTCTCCAGACAATCTCACCAGGAATGGGAATGGGAGGGAGAAAAGAGGGATTGAGTCTGAATGTGACACAGTTGAGGATGTCCCATCCTCTCCCCACTCCAACTGAGACAGAATTAAATAACCCTTGAGAGTAATCTTTCTGATGTTCCCCTTAAGGGTGAGCAGTATTGAGCTGCACAACAAGAGACATAGCAAACTGTCAACGCTTATCCCAACATGGCTCCCAGGCCAGGAAAACACGCCTCCCACCATCTCACGCCAGGAGAACACGCCTCCCACCATCTCACGCCAGGAAAACACGCCTCCCACCATCTCACGCCAGGAGAACACGCCTCCCACCAACTCACGCCAGGAGAACACGCCTCCTACCATCTCACGCCAGGAGAACACGCCTCCCACCATCTCACGCCAGGAGAACACGCCTCCCACCAACTCACGCCAGGAGAACACGCCTCCCACCATCTCACGCCAGGAGAACACGCCTCCCACCATCTCACGCCAGGAGAACACGCCTCCCACCATCTCACGCTCTCCATGGGCATTCATGTTACCTCCTGAGACATGACGTATCCAATCTCTACATCGTTTGTTTTATTCTTTCACAGGATGTGGGCATCGCTGGCTGGGCCAGCATTTATTGCCCATCCCTAGTTGCCCTTGAGAAGGTGGTGGTGAGCTGCCTTCTTGAACCGCTGCAGTCCCGGTGGTGTAGGTACACCCACCGTGCTGTTAGGGAGGGAGTGGGAGACTGATTCTGATCTTCAAAAACTTGCTCAAAGGGTCACGTTTTTAAGGAGCATCTTAAAGGAGTGGAGAGAGATGGGGGGAGAGTTGTCGAGGTTTAGGGAGGGAATTCCAGAGCTTAGGGCCCAGGCTGCTGTAGGGACGACCGGTAATGGTGGAACAATTTAAATCAGGGAGGCTGAAGAGGCCAGAGTTAGAGGAGCACAGAGATCTCCGAGAGTTGTGGGACTGGAGGAGATTACAGAGATAGGTTGGGGTGAGACCATGGAGGGATTTGAAAAGCAGGAAAGAATTTTAAAATGGATCTGTTGCTGAATGGGGAGCCAGTGTAGGACAGTAGGTGGTGGATGAATGGGATTGGATGTGAGTTTGGATGCAGAGGTTTTGATGTATTATTCCACGATGAGTCTAACATTGCATTCAGCGACATTTTGTAAGTTCCTGGACCCTTACTCACATCAGAAGATTTCAGTGCTTACCTTATCCCTGCGCTCTGTGCGACTGCTGTGTGGGAAAGTCTTGACAGTGTCTCTATCACCTGTAAAAACAATATTTTCCATAAGTGAAGCTGTCAGAGGTACCACACGGGGTGCAGGGTCTGATTCCCTTCCTGCCTCCCGTGTTAGTTGACATTTTTAATGGTTCTCTCTCCACAGGTTCACTCTCCTTTCAGATCAGCTATCGTCACCCCCACTCCTCATAAAAACAACCCCTGACCTCTCTGTCCTCACAAGTGACCATCCTGTCTCCATCAAATCCTTGAATGCGTTGCCACCTCCCAAACCCATTCCCATCTTCCCTGGAACTCCATGTTTGAATCCCTCCAATCGGATTACTGCCCTTTTACAGGAGCAGAACAACCCTTATCAAGCTCACAAATGACATCCTGTGTGACTCTGACAGGGGTAAACTTTCCCTCCTCATCCTTCTCGACCTGTCTGCAGCCTTTGACATGGTCGTCCACACCATCCCCCTCCAACCCCCTCTCCACTGTCGTCCAGCTGGGGGTAATTGCTCTCGCCTGGTTCCGATCTTATCTATCTAATCGTAACCAGAGAATCACCTGTAATGGTTTCCCTTCCCCCTCCCACCCCGTTCCCTCTGGTGTCCCCCTAGGATCTATCCTTGGCCCCTCCTATTTCTCATCGACCTGCTGCCCCTCGGTGACATCATCCTAAAACCCGGCCTTAGTTATCACATGTACTCTGACAACACCCAGCCCCACCTCCCCCCACCTCTCTCAACTCCCCCACTCTCTCCAAATTATCAGACTGCGTATCTGACTGGACTATCTGTACCTGTACAATCCAGTACTGGATGAGCAGAAATTTGCATCAATTATATTTTGGGAAGACTGAAGCCACTCTTGGTGACCACTCCAAATTTGGTTGAGAGATACTGGCTCCATCCCTTGCCTGGTAGCAGTCTGAGATAAAGCCACTCTGTTCACATCCTTTTCTCACATTTGATCCTGAGATGAGTTTCCGGCCTTATATTTGTGCCTTCGCTGCACACAAAGCAACACTTTGATTTCAAAAGTCTCACCCTTGTTTTCAAATCCCTCCATGGGCTTTCCACTTCCCTATCTCTGGAATCTCCTTCAGCACTTAAACCCTCTGAGATCTCAGCATTCCTCTAACAGTGACCTCTTCAACATCCCCAATTTTAATCACTACACCATTGGCAGCTGAACCCTCAGGGGCCTGGACCTCCATCTCTGGAACTCCCTCTTTAAACTTCTCTGCTTCTCTCCGCTGGTTGGAGTCATACCGAGCACAAAGGAAGATGGTTGTGGTTGTTGGAGGTCAGTCAACTCAGCTCCAGGACATCACTGCAGGAGTTCCTCAGGGTAGTGTCAGGGCCCAACCATCTTCAGCTGCTTCATCAATGACCTTCCTTCCACCATAAGATCAGAAGTGGGGATGTTCACTGATGATTGCACAATGTTCAGCACCATTCACGACTCCTCAGATACTGAAGCAGTCCAGGTCCAAATGCTGCAAGACCTGGGCAATATCCAGGCTTGGGCTGACAAGTGGCAAGTATCATTCACTACAAGGGCAGGTCAGAGGCTGGGTATCCTGCGATGAGTAACTCACCTCCTGACTTCCCAAAGCCTGTCCACCATTGACAAGGCACAAGTCAGGAGTATGATGGAAACTCCCCACTTGTCTCGATGAGTGCAGCTCCAACAACACTCAAGAAGACGGACACCATCCAGGACAAAGCAGCCCCGCTTGACTGGCACCACATCCACAAACATTCACTCCCTCCACCACCGACACACAGTAGCAGCAGTGTGTGTACCATCTACAAGATGCACTGCAGGAATTCACCAAGGCTCCTTAGACAGCACCTTCCAAACCCACGACCACTACCATCTAGAAGGACAAGGGCAGCAGATAGATGGGAACACCATCACCTGCAAGTTCCCCTCCAATCCACTCACCATCCTGACTTGCAAATATATCAGCCGTTCCTTCACTGTCGCTGGGTTAAAATCCTGGAACTCCCTCCCTAACAGCACTGTGGGTGTACCTACACCACATGGACTGCAGCGGTTCAAGAAGGCAGCTCACCACCACCTTCTCAAGGGTAATTAGGGATGGGCAATAAATGCTGGTCCAGCCAGCGAAGCCCACATCCCATGAACGAATAAAAAAAAATGATCTCACCATGTTCAAAACAATCATTAAAACCTACATTTTAAAGTAAGTTTTGGTTTCCTGTCCAAAAATATCTTTATGTGGCTAAGTCTCATTTTATTTGAAGCCTATCTTTTGAACGGCATTGGGATTTCTTTTTTTTTCCATGAGATGTGGATATCGCTGGTGAGGCGAACATTTATTACCCATCCCCAAAGAGCAGCAGATTTCCCTCTGTTAAGGGCATTAGGGAACCAGATGAGTTTTTACAACAATGTTCTCATGGCCACCATCAGGCTTTTAATTCCAGATCTTTACTGAATTCAAATTCTACCGTTTGCTGTGGTGGGATTCAACCCCGAATCCCCGAGAAATAGCCTGGGGGGGACTCACTAGGTTACTAGTCTAATGATAACACCACTATGCCACTTCAGTAGTGCTGCACCATCAGAGGGTCAGTACTGAGGGAGTGCTGCACTGTCAGAGGGTCAGTACTGAGGGAGTGCTGCACTGTCAGAGGGTCAGTACTGAGGGAGTGCTGCACTGTCAGAGGGTCAGTACTGAGGGAGTGCTGCACTGTCAGAGGGTCAATACTGAGGGAGTGCTGCACTGTCAGAGGGTCAGTACTGAGGGAGTGCTGCACTGTCAGAGGGTCAGTACTGAGGGAGTGCTGCACTGTTAGAGGGTCAGTACTCAGTCTGGCTAGTTTAACTGGTCTAGCCAGTGATGCACACTCGCTGTGACTGAAGTTGAAATGTGAAGTGTTTAAGTGGGTGGCTGTGGTCCCGATGGGGACGCCTGCTTTCTCCTGGACTTTGATAACTTTCTCATTTCGTTGGAGCCACACTCAGCAGCTTCTAAGTTCAAACTGATCAATGCCCTTTGGTCATATCCTGGTCTCGCTCCTTAACTCAGCTCCCAGTTATTCCAGTCTCTGTCCCTAATTCCAGCTTCTCCACGGGATCTTGCTGTGCACAATTTGGGTGTCACATTTTTTACTTTACACCAGTTTCTCCACTTCAGAAGTGATTGGATGTGAACCTCTTTGGGCCGAGCTGAGATGGTGAACGGTGCCACACAATGGCCAGTGTTGTTTTTTATGAGAGAGCCAGTGAGAGCCAAGAGAATTCAGAGTCATTTCTGAAGCTTTGGTGAATAAATTCCTTGCGAAGCCTGAATTCGGAATAGAGCCTCCACTTTTTCCTGTTTCTGTCCAGCTCCATCCTCTGTCTGTCAATATTCTCCGCCTCACAATCTCCTTTCACAATTCTCCTGACTTCCTCTTTCCAATTAGTTATTTTTACCTCAGTGACTCTCACTCACCCGATAAACACACAAACACAGTCAGCGATTCGGCCTTTGGGAGATTCCCATACCCGCTCCATGTGCCTGTCACCCTGTGACCATTATAATCAGACTGAGCCCCTCCCCTGGTGCTCTGGGAAAACTGGGCCCCTCCGCTGGTGCTCTGGGGGGACTGGGCCCCTCCCCTGTGCCCTGGGCCCCTCCCCCAGGGCTCTGCGTGAACTGGGCCCCTCCCCCGGTGCTCTGGGGGGACTGGGCCCCTCCCCTGGTGCTCTGGGGGAACTGGGTCCCTCCCCTGGTGCTCTGGGGGGACTAGGCCCCTCCCCCGGTGATCTGGAGGGACTGGGCCCCTCCCCTGGTGCTCTGGGGGGACTGGGCCCCTCCCCTGGTGCTCTGGGGGGACTAGGCCCCTCCCCCGGTGCTCTGGGGGGACTGGGCCCCTCCCCTGGTGCTCTGGGGGGACTGGGCCCCTCCCCTGGTGCTCTAGGGGAACTGGGCCCCTCCCCTGGTGCTCTGGGGGAACTAGGCCCCTCCCCTCATGCCCTGGGGGGACTGGGCCCCTCCCCTGGTGCTCTGGGGGGACTAGGCCCCTCCCCCGGTGCTCTGGGGGGACTGGGCCCCTCCCCTGGTGCTCTGGGGGAACTGGGCCCATCCCCTGGTGCTCTGGGGGGACTAGGCCCCTCCCCCGGTGCTCTGGGGGGACTGGGCCCCTCCCCTGGTGCTCTGGGGGGACTGGGCCCCTCCCCTGGTGCTCTGGGGGGACTGGGCCCCTCCCCCGGTGCTCTGGGGGAACTGGGCCCCTCCCCTGGTGCTCTGGGGGGACTAGGCCCCTCCCCTGGTGCTCTGGGGGGACTGGGCCCCTCCCCTGGTGCTCTGGGGGGACTAGGCCCCTCCCCCGGTGCTCTGGGGGAACTGGGCCCCTCCCCTGGTGCTCTGGGGGAACTGGGCCCCTCCCCTGGTGCTCTGGGAGAACTGGGCCCCTCCCCTCATGCCCTGGGGGGACTGGGCCCCTCCCCTGCTGCTCTGGGGGGACTAGGCCCCTCCTCTGTGCCCTGGGCCCCTCCCCCAGTGCTCTGCGTGAACTGGGCCCCTCCCCCGGTGCTCTGGGGGTACTAGGCCCCTCCCCCAGTGCTCTGGGGGGACTGGGCCCCTCCCCCGGTGCTCTGGGGGGACTAGGCCCCTCCCCCGGTGCTCTGGGGAGCCTGGGCCCCTCCCCTGGTGCTCTGGGGGTACTAGGCCCCTCCCCCAGTGCCCTGGGGGGACTGGGCCCCTCCCCTGGTGCTCTGGGGGTACTAGGCCCCTCCCCCAGTGCTCTGGGGGGGACTGGGCCCCTCCCCCGGTGCTCTGGGGGGACTAGGCCCCTCCCCTGCCTGTGAAACATTTGGAATGAGGAGTTGGGGAGTAGTGTGACTCAGGTTATAGCTGACGTGGACCCCAGCTCCATTCACCCACCTTTGCTCTATTTTCCCTGATACACTCCCCTGAGAAAACTCTATCAATCTCTGTTCTGAAATGATCAATTAACTCTCACAATTCACAGTTTTCTGGGGGAGAGAGTTCCAGATTCCCATCCCCTCTGGGTGAGGAATTGCTCCCTGACATCACCCTGAACGGCCTGGCTCTCATTTTAACATTCTGCCCCCTTGTTCCAGACTCCACCAGATCCCCAACACCCCCAAAGCCCCCAACCAGAGGAAATAGTTTCGAGGTATCTGTTCTGTCAAAGCCTTTTAATCATCTTCAACACTTCGATTACACCAGCCCTTAGTCTTCATTAACTGCTCTCCCAACCTGTCCTGTCATATTCAGTGACTTATGCACATATACCTCAGCTGCCTCTGCTCTTCCATCCATTTTGGAATTGTCCCCTTTAGTTTATTTTGCCTCTCCGCGCTCTTCCCTCCAAAATGAATCACTTCACATTTCTCTGCATTGTACTTCTTCTGCCACCTGACCACCCACTCCACCAACTTGTCTTTGCCTCCTGAAGTTCTGCACTGCCCTCCTCACAGACACAACGCTCCCAAGTTTTGTATCATCTGCAAATTTTGGAATTGTGCCCACTACCCCAAGGTCTAGGCCATTAATATATTTCAGGAAAAGCAACGGTTCCAACACTGACCCCTGGGGAACTCCACTACAAACCTTCCTCCAGCCTGAAAAATATCCATTAACCACCGCTCTCTCTGTTTCCTGTCACCCAGCCTATTCCATAACTTTACGACATTTTGCTTTGATTATATCGAACATTCTGACATTTTGCTCGATTTTATCTGGGATTTGTTGATCTGTGCATAAATCATCAGTGGAAATCTCAGTGGAAAGTAAATGGATTCAGACCTTGTTGTTGCAGAAGGTCACACTGGATTGGCTGTTAGCAACATAGCTCAGAATCAGATTGGATTTAATGAGTTTAATTATCAGTTTAAGTTAAACAGTATTCTCACGGAAATGGGCAGGGGTAGTTTCAAATACGCCACAAAGTAAAAAGATATAGAATTACAGAATTCCCAGTACAGAAAAAAGGCCACATGGACTGCAGCGGTTCAAGAAGGCAGCTCACCACCACCTTCTCAAGGGTAATTAAGGATGGGCAATAAATGCTGGTCTAGCCAGTGACGCCCACATCCCATGAAAGAATTTTTAAAAATGGGTCCATGCCAGTGTCTCTGTGCCACACAAGCCTCTTCCCTGTCCTCTTCTTCTCAGCCGATCAGCTTATTTCCAAAAGGCATTTGACGAGGCGCCACATCAAAGGTCACTACGTACAGTAAGTGCTGACGGTGTCGGGGGGGGTAACATGTTAGTATGGATAGAGGATCGGGTGGGCAAAAGGAAGCAGAGAGTAGGGACAAATGGGTCTTTTACAGGTTGGTGAGAAGTGATGAGTGGAGTGCCACAGGGATCAGTGCTGAGGCCTCAGTGACTTACACTCCATATCAATCACTTAGATGAAGGGAGCAAATGTGCAGTAGCTAAATTTACCGATGACATCAAGATAGGAAAGTAAGTTGTCAAGAGGAGGTAGAGAGTCTGAAAGGGGGATATAGACAGGTTAAGTGAGTGGGCAAAAATTGGCAGATGGAGTATAATGTGGAAAATGTGAACTTGTCCACTTTGGCAGGAAGAATAGAAAAGCAGCAAATTATTTAAATGGAGAGAGATTGCAGAATTCTGGGGTACAGAGGGACCTGGGTGTCCTGGTGCATGGATCACAAGAAGTCAGTACACAGATACAGCAAATGATTAGGAAGGCAAATGGAATGTTGGTGTTTATTGCAAGGGGAATGGAATATAAAAGTTGGGATGTTTTACTACAGTTGCACAGTTGGTGAGACCACATCTGGAGTATTGTGTACAGTTTTGGTCTCCTTATTTAAGAAAGGATATAATAGCATTAGAAGCAGTTCAGAGAAGACTGACTCGCTGAGACCTGGGCAGGGTTTTGAGGTTGGTGTGCGGGTGTGATCGGAGGGCCTGGGAGCAGCCGGAGGGCACTGACAGGAGCGCGGGCGAGCAGGGAATGAAAGCTCCCCGAAGGCAGAGAGCTACCTCAGGGAGCTGAAGACTTCAAAAGTATTAAATAAAGATTTTAAAGTCTGATCAAAAGTGTCCCAAGCATCACAAACACCTCAAATATACATTGTAAAAATTCTCTCCATAGATTTTAATTTGTTTTATTTAATAACGGAGATTTCATCCCGCCCGTGGATGAATAAGTTTTGATGAAAAATGTGAAGGCCGCCTGGCTGATTCACCCGTCCGCCAACTGGAAGGTTGGTCGGGCCTCGAAAAATCGGAGACAATCACAACCTTAATGGGCTTAACTGCCCTCATAATTGACGGTGGGCACACTCCCAACTTTCGCACGTGCCCGCCGACTAAAATATCACCCAAGCGCGGGGTGACATTGGGACTCTTGCCCGCGCGCTGACCTGAAAATTCTCCCCCGGGATTGGGCGTTTATCTTATGGGGAAAGGCAGGACAGGCTGGGCCTGTACCCATTGGAGTTTGGAAGAATGAGAAGTGACCTCGTTGAAACATATTAGATGTTGAGGGGACTGGACAGGGTGGACGCTGAGAGGATGTTTCCCCTTGTGGGGGAATCTAGAACTAGTAGCAACACTGTTTAAAAATAAGGGGTCTCCCATTTAAGGTGGACATGGGAAGGAATTTTTTCTTGAAGAGGGTCATGAACCTTTGGAACTCTCTTCCCCAGGGACCGGTGGAGGCAGGGCCAAAGAATATTTTTAAGGCTGACGGACATGGATTCTTGACTAACAAGGGAATCAAAGATTATCGGGGGCAGGTGGAATATGGATTTGAGGCCATAATCAGATCAGCCATGGTCTTATTGAATGGCGGGGCAGGCTCGAGGGGCCGAATGGCCTACTCCTACTCCTACTCCTTTTTTGTATGTTTGTATGTCCCTAATCCAACCTCCCCTTAAATGTTTGTACACTATTCACCTCAACCACTCCCTGAATTAGCCAGCTCCACATTATCACCACTCTCTGAATAAAGAAAATTCTCCTGAATTCCTGATTGGATTTATTAGTTATTACCTCAGGTTTATGACTTTGAGCTTTCGTCTCCCTTGCGGTTGGAAACAGCTTTTCTACATCTAACCGATCAAACCCTCTCTGATCTTAAAGACCTCGATCAGGTCGCCCATCAGTCTTCTCCTCTCTAGAGCAAAGAGCCTCAGCTTGTTCAATCTTTCTTGGGAGTTATAATGCCTCCATTCCAAAAGCATCCTTGTATAATTATCGGGCCAGCTTCAGGAGGACAAGCAGGGGGTTAGCCTCAGGACAGGGGGAGCAGGACGCCTAGTTTGGAGGGGGCAGGGGGTTAGCCTCAGGACAGGAGGAGCAGGACGCCTAGTTTGGAGGGGCAGGGGACAGGGAGGGGACATGGGTAGCAGGACACCTAGTTTGGAGGGGGCCCCTCACCACCCCTTCCCCTCCCACCCAGTATCAGGGACACAGCGTCCAGTGATCCAGCGTCATATGGTTCAAGTCTCACAAAGTCACTCTGTTCGATTTCTCAACAGCATTACAGGGGCAGGTTTTTACAGGAGAAATTAAACAGAACAATAACAACTTGTATTTGTGCAGCACCCTTAACAATTTAAAATGTCCAGGGGTGTTTTGCAGGAACATAATTAGGTAAATATTGGCGCTGAGTCACGAGAGGAGATATTAGGGCAGGTGGTCTAAAGGTTGGTCAAAGGGAGGTTTTAAAGAGCATCTTAAATCAAGAGAGAGAGAGGAGTAGGGAGGCAGAGAGCTTTATGGAGGGAACTCCTGAGCTTAGAGCCCAGGTAACCACCATTAACGGAGTAATCAAAATCAGGATTGTTCAAAAGACCAGAATTAGAGGAACACAGAGACCTCGGGCAGTTATGAGGCTGAAGCCAATTATAGAGATAGGAAGGGGAGATTTTAAAACAAGGATGAGATTTTTTTAAGTTAAGGTATTGCTTAACTGAGAGCCAATGTAAGTCAGCGAGAACAGGGGTGTAGGGGAACGGGACTCGGTGTGAGTTAAGACATGGACAGCAGCGTCGGAGCTGAGCCGAGGTTCACAGTGGAGGGAAAGTGAGATGCCTGCCAGGAGTGTGTTTTTAAATTTATTCTTTCCTGGGATGTAGCCGTCGCTGGCAAGGCCAGCATTTGTTGTCCATCCATATTGCCCTTGAACCTTGAACTTGCTAGGCCATTTCAGAGGGCAGTTAACAGTCAACCAGATCCAGGCAGCATCTGTGGAGAGAGAAGTAGAGCTAACGTTTTGAGTCTGTCTGACTCGACCTTCAAGAGAGGTCACAGGGACTCGGAATGTTAACTCTGTTTCTCTTTCCACAGACGCTGTCAGACCTGCTGAGATTTTCCAGCATTTTCTGTTTTTATTTCAGATTTCCAGCATCCGCAGTATTTTGCTTTTATTATATAAGAGTCAGCCACATTTCTGTGGGTCTGGAGTCACATGTAGGCCAGACCAGGTAAGGACGGCAGATTTCCTTCCCTAAGGGCATTAGTGAACGATGGGTTTTTACAACAATCGATGATAGTTTCTTGGTCACCATTACTGAGACTAGCTTCATATTCCAGATTTTATTAACTGAATTTAAACCCCAACAGCTGCTGTGGTGGGATTTGAACCCATGTCCCCAGAGCATTAGCCTGGGCCTCTGGGTTATAAGCCCAGGGGCATTAGCACAATGGTACTATCTCCCCCCAACAGTTGTGTCTGGAGATGACATTGATGAGCTTTTTATATTGGTTCAGTCAGGGATAGCACTGGAATTGAACAATAAGATCAGAGAGGATACAGACTGAATAACAGGAAGTCCTGTGAGGAATTCTGCTCACTTCCTGCCCTTGCCTGAACCAGTTGGTTATCAGAGTGTTCTCAATGGAACAGAAAGAATATTGAACGTTAAACGCTGGCTGGGAGAATGCCAACAGCAGCACAGTGAGCTGACCGCACATCTACTGCCAACAGCTAAATACACTCTCGTGCTTTTACTTCAGCTCATTGTTTACTTCTTTCAAAACCAAAAGAACTCCCACTTTTTCATTCAAAGATTACTGCGTCTCACTATTACACAGGATTTCATAAACTGTCCAGCACAGAAACAGGCCATTCTGCCCAACTGCTGCACACGAGCCTCCTCCACCCCCTCTTCATCTCACCCCATCAGCATATCCTTCTATTCCTTTCTCCCTCGTGTGTTTACCCAGCTTCCCCTTAACTACATCGACACTATCCACCTCGGCCACTCCCTGTGGCAGTGAGTTCCACATTCCTTTTATTCTTTCATGGGATGTGGGTGTCGCTGACACGGCCAGAATTTGTCGCCCTTTCCTAATTGCCCTTGAGAAAGTGTCAAAAATGGCAAGTGTTGAATTTGAATTCTTGCAACTCTCTGGGTAAAGAGGTTTCTCATGAATTCCATATTGTAATTATAAGTAAATATCTTATATTTATGGCCCCTGGTTTTAGTCTTTCCAATAGGTGGAAACATTTTCTCTAGATATTCCATATCAAACTCTTTCAGAGTCCTAAAGCCCTCTGTTAGGTCACCCCCAGAGAGTCCCAGGCTTCCCTGATAATTTCACCTGCTCGGTTCAGGTAATAGTCAGAGACCTCAGTCACCACAGCCGACATGGAACACAGCAGCAAGTCTGAACACAATCCAGAGCAAACCTTGGAGCTGAGATGTTCTGTTTGATACTTGAACCGTGCCAACTTAAAAGCTTCTCATCAAAGTGAATCTATTTCTATTTCAGTTTGTGCTGATGGGAAGAGATTGATGTGACAGGGATGTGCATTTGTAGACAGCCTCAGAATCCTGCCATGTTTCACATACAGGAAGTTACTGTGAAGGACAGGGACTGGTGTGAAGGAGATGAGCAACCAGGAATAGCAGACACACAGTATTGAATACATGACTAGTTCAATATCTAACCAGTTGTAACAGCCACCAGTTCCAGTACAGACCAGTTAGAACACTAGCCAGCTAAAATGCCCACCAGCTATAGTCCAGATCTGTTAGAACACTACACCTCACGGACTGCAGCGGTTCACCACCAGCTTCACAAGGGCAATTATGAGGAGGCAATGGCGAAGTGTATTGTTGCTGGACTAGTAATCCAGAAACCCAGAGTAATGCTCTGGGGACCAGGGTTCGAATCCTACCACAGCAGATGGTGGAATTTGAATTCAATAAAAATCTGGAATTAAAAACCTACTGGTGACCATGAAACCATTGTTGATTGTTGTAAAAACCCATCTAGTTCACTAATGTCCAAAAATCTGCTGTCCTTACCCGGTCTGGCCTACATGTGACTCCAGACCCACAGCAATGTGGTTGATTCTGAAATGCCCGAGCCAGACACTCAACGGCTACAAAGTCACAAAAGAGGAATGAAACTGGACGGACAACCCGACATCAACCTAGACACTGGAAATGACAACAGCAATCTCAGCCCTGTCAACCCTGCAAAGTCCTCCTTAATAACATCTGGGGGCTAGTGACAAAATTGGGAGAGCTGTCTCACAGACTAGTCAAGCAACAGCCTGACATAGTCATCCTCACGGAATCATACCTTACAGATAATGTCCCAGACACCACCATCACCATCCCTGGGTATGTCCTGTCCTGTCCCACCGGCAGGACAGACCCAGCAGAGGTGGCAGCACAGTGGTATACAGTCGGGAGGGAGTTGTCCTGGGAGTCCTCAACATCGACTCCAGACCTCATGAAGTCTCATGGCATCAGGTCAAACACAGGCAAGGAAGCCTCCTGCTGATTACCGCGTACCGCCCTCCCTCAGCTGATGAATCAGTGCCCCTCCACATTGAACATCACTTGGAGGAAGCACTGAGGGTGGCAAAGGTGCAGAATGTTCTCTGGGTGGGGGACTTCAATGTCCATCACCAAGAGTGGCTCGGTAGCACTACTACTGACTGAGCTGTCCGAGTGCTAAAGGACATAGCTGCTAGACTGGGTCTGTGGCAGGTGCTGAGGGAACCAACAAGAGGGAAAAATATACTTGACCTCACCCTCACCGACCTGCCTGCTGCAGATGTATCTGCCCATGACAGTATCGGTAGGAGTGACCACTGCACAGTCATTGTGGAGACGAAGTCCCACCTTCACATTGAGGATACCCTCCATTGTGTTGTGTGGCACTACCACCGTGATAAATGGCATCGATTTCAAACAGATCTAGCAACTCAAGACCGGGCATCCATGAGGTGCTGTGGGCCATCAGCAGCAGCAGAATTGAACTCAAACACAATCTGTAACCTCAGGGCCCAGCATATCTCCCACTCTACCATTACCATCAAGCCAGGGGATCAACCCTGGTTCAATGAAGAGTGAAGGAGGGCATGCCAGGAGCAGCACCAGGCATACCTAAAAATGAGGTGTCAACCTGGTGAAGCTATAACATAGGACTACTTGCATGCCAAACAGCATAAGCAGCAAGTGATAGACAGAACTAAGCAATCGCACAACCAATCAGATCTAAGCTCTGCAGTCCTGCCACATCCAGTTGTGAATAGTGATGGACAATTAAATAACTCACTGGAGGAGGAGGCTCCACAAATATCCTCATCCTCAATGATTGAGGAGCCCAGCACATCAGTGCAACAGATAAGGCATTTGCTACAAACTTCAGCCAGGAGTGCTGAGTGGATGATTCATCTCAGCCTCCTTCGGAGGTCCCCAGCATCACAGATGCCAGTCTTCAGCCAATTCGATTCACTCCACGTGATATCAAGAAATGGCTGAAGGCACTGGATACTGCAAAGGCTTTGGACCCTGACAATATTCCGGCAATAGCACTGAAGACTTGTTCTCCAGAACTTGCTGCACCCCTAGCCAAGCTATTCCAGTACAGCTACAACACTGGCATCTACCCAGCTATGTGGAATATTGCCCAGGTGTATCCTGTACATAAAAAGCAGGAAAAATGCAACCCGGCCAATTATCGTCCCATCAGTCTATTGTCAATCGCCAGTAAAGTAATGGAAGGGGTCATCAACAATGCTATCAAGCGACACTTGCTTAACAATAACCTGCTCACTGATGCCCAGTTTGAGTTCCATTGGGGCCACTCAGCTACTGACCTCATTACAGACTTGACTCAAACATGGACAAAAGAGCTGAATTCCCGAGATGAGGAGAGAGTGACTGCCCTTGACATCAAGGCAGCATTTGACTGAGTGTTGCATCAAGGAGCCCTAGCAAAACTGGAGTCAATGGGAATCAAGGGGAAAACTCTCTACTGGTTGGAGTCATATCTAGCACAAAGGAAGATGGTTGTGGTTGTTGGAGGTCAGTCATCTCAGCTCCATATCATCACTGCAGGAGTTCCTCAGGGTAGTGTCCTCGGCCCAACCATCTTCAACATCTAAATTCTGCCTGAGGTCAGGAGCTGAGTGGCCCTGGCGGAACCCAAACTGGGCATCAGTGAGCAGGTTATTGTTAAGCAAGTGCTGCTTGATAGCACTGTTGATGACCCCTTCCATCACTTTACTGATGATCGAGAGTAGACTGATGGGGCGGTAATTGGCCGGGTTGGATTTGTCCTGCATTGTGTGTACAGGACATACCTGGGTAATTTTCCACACAGCCGGGTAGATGCCAGTGTTGTAGCTGTACTGGAACAGCTTGGCTAGGGGCATGGCAAGTTCTGGAGAACAAGTCTTCAGTACTATTGCCGGAATATTGTCAGGCCCCATAGCCTTTGCAGTGTCCAGTGTCTTCAGCCGTTTCTTGATATCACGTGAACTGAATCGTATTGGCTGAAGACTGGCATCTGTGATGCTGGGGACCTCCGGAGGAGGCCGAGATGGATCATCCACTCGGCATTTCTGGCTGAAGATTGTAGCAAATGCTTCAGCCTTATCTTTTGCACTGATGTGCTGGGCTCCTCCATCATTGAGGATGGGGATATTGTGGAGGCTCCTCCTCCAGTGAGTTGTTAAATTGTCCTCCACTATTCACGACTGGATGTGGTTCACTCATTCCCTTTAAGGAGGGGAATCTGCCATACTTACATACTAAGTCCTGTCAATGCATCAACAATTACACTGTCCAGGTCCAATAATAATCATCTTGTTGACTGGCAATTACATTGTTAAGACAATTGCACTGTCAAAACAGGTGATGGTCTTTGGCTCACCCAAGCTTGTTCTGGGGGAGAGATATCCGGCTGCAGTAAAACTGGAGGCAAAGGTCATGCCAAGGCTAAGACTTGCTCTTGCAGAGCTGGTCTCCAGTTCCCTGTTGGCTGTAAGCACCAGCTGCTGCGCAAGGGTCACTATGCTGAGCGTGCCAGGGCCGGAGCTCCCCTCTACCTGGCTGACATCCTCGAGTACCTGACGGCCGAGGTCCTCGAGCTGGCAGGCACTGTGGCTAGGGACCCACATCACCCCTGCCACCTGCAGCTCGCCATCCGCAACAATGAGGAGCTGCTGGGAGGGGTCACCACAGCCCAGGGTGGGGTCCTGCCCAACATCCAAGCTGTGCTGCTGCCCAAGAAAACTGGCCACCCCAGCAAGGTTTATGCCTGAATGGATCCGGGTAGCTTGTATCCCAGGATGCTAAAGGAAGTGGAGTTGGAGATAGCGGAGGGGTTTGTCATAATCCCTCAATATTCCCTAGATACAGGGGAAGTGCCAGAGGATTGGAGAATCTCAAATGTGGCACCCTGATTCAAGAAAGGATATGAGGACTGTCCCAGCAACTACAGACTGGTCAATTTAATCTCAGTGATGGGTAAGATTTTAGAAACAGTAATCAGGGAAGAAAATTACCAGGCACTTGGAGCGATTTGGGTTAATTAAGGAGAGCCGGCACCATAAGACCATAGAACGTAGGAGCAGAAGTAGGCCATTCGGCCCATCGAGTCTGCTCTGCCATTCAGTGAGATCATGGCTGATCTGATAATCCTCAACTCCCCTTTCCTGCCTTTTCCCCATAACCCTTGATTCCCTTACTGATTAAAAATCTGTCTTGAATATACTTAATGACCCAGTCTCTACAGCCCTCTGCGGTAAAGAATTCCACAGATTGACTATCCTCTGAGAGAAGGAATTCCTCCTCATCTCTGTCATAAATGGTGACCCCCTTACTCTGAGATTGTGCCCTTTGGTCCTAGACTCACCCACAAGGGGAAACAACCTCTCAGCATCTACCCTGTCAAGGCCCCTAAGAATCTTATATGTTTCAATGAGGTCGCCTCTCATTCTTCTAAACTCCAATGAGTACAGGCCCAACCTACTCAACCTCTCCTCATAAGAAAATCCCTCCATACCCGGGATCAACCTAGTGAACCTTCTCTGGACTGCCTCCAATGCCAGTATATCTTTCCTTAGATAAGGGAACCAAAACTGTTCACAGTATTCTAGGTGTGGTCTAACTAGTGCCTTGTATAGTTTTAGCAAGACTTCCCTTTTTTCTTACTCCAATCCCTTTGAAATAAAGGCCAACATTCCATTTGCCTTTCCTATTACCTGTTGAACTTGTATGTTAGCTTTTTGTGATTCATGCACAAGGCCCCCCAAATCCCTCTGGGCTGCAGCTTTCTGCAGTCTTTCTCCGCTGGTTGTAAAAGACTAATTGTGTTTGTCTAATCAAATTGAATGTTTTTATGAAGTAACAGAGATTGTTGATGAAGGAAATGAAGGGAATCTGATTGGCTGGCAGCTCTCTAAGGCGGGGCTTCCTCCTGAGTGAGGGCCGGTAGTCCCGCCTCCAGAAAATGAATGCTTGTTGGAGCGTGAAATAGCCATGGGGCAGGATAGTATTGGTGGGGGTGTGTTCTCTGCCAAATCTTTGGAAGACAGGAAGGGAAACCCCACCATCCTAAAAATCCTGGCTCTAAAAAGCTGGTTAAAAAATATTGAAGAGGAACTTTTTTATACAGCCAGGAGAACTTGCATCCAACAAGAGCGGAGGAAGCAGAGAAGATGAATGGTTTTGAAAGGAAATTGGATGGATACTTGAGGGAAATAAACATGCAGGGCTATAGGGTGGGGAATGGGACTGACTGGATTGCTCTACAGAGAGCACGCATGGACTCGATGGGCCGAATGTCCTCCTTCTGTGCCGTAAGCAAATCACCACTGACAAAAAAAACTGTCATGGAAAAGGTGCAGGATGACGTGATGCATCAGCAGACAATGAACCAATGATCTGCCTTCTGGCAGAACATACATTAATGATTGAATGGACGGACGGATGGATGCACTATGATGACTCTGTGACTCCGTAAGGCTGAGATAGAGGCTGTTAAAATTATGAAGTGATTTGTTAGGGTCGACGTAGAGAAAATGTTTCTACATATAAAGAGTCCAAAGTTGGGACCATTACTATACGATAGCCACTAATAAATCCAATCGGAAATTCGGTACAACCCTCTTTGCCTAGAGAGTTGGGAGACTGTGGAACTCACTCCCACAGGGAGTGGTTTATAGATGGTTTGAAGGGGAAGCTGGATAAACACATGAGAGAGAAAGGAATAGAATGTTATACAGATAGGGGAAGATGAAGAGGGAATGGGAGGAGGCTCGTGTGGAGCAGAAACCCCAGAGCGGGGCCGTTGGGCCAAATGGCCTGTTTCTGTGCTGGAAATTCTGTGTCATTCTGCATTAGTAATTCTAACACTAAGCAGTTATAATATTGTACAAAAACAGAAAATGCTGGAAAAAACTCAGCAGGTCTGGCAGCATCTGTGGAGAGAGAAACAGTGTTAACGTTTCGAGTCCGTATGACTCTTCTTCAGAGCTCAGACTCGAAACATTAACTCTGTTTCTCTCTCCACAGATGCTGCCAGACCTGCTGAGTTTTTCCAGCATTTTCTGTTTTTGTTTCAGATTTCCAGCATTTGCAGTATTTTGCTCTTAACTTAGTCATAATATTGGTTCTAACACTGTAACCAGTTACAGTTCACTGTACCACAGAATAGTTACAGCACAGAGACCATTTGACCAATCACACCCATGCTATCTCTCTGCAGAAAAATTTAGGTAGTCCCCTCCCTTGGCCTTTCCCTGTAACTTTACCATTTCTCTTTTTGTTCAGGTGCTTCTGCAATTGCCTTTTGAATGCTTCGATTGAACCTGCCCCCACCACACTCTAAGGCAGCATATTCCACACCTTAACCACTTGCTGCCTGAAAAGGTTTTGCTTCATGTTGCCTTATGTTCTTTTGCCAATTGCCTTAGACCTGTGCCCTCTGAGTCTTGATCCTTTCGCCCATGGGAACTGTTTCTACCTATCCGCCCTGTCTAGACCCCTCCATGATTTTGAACACCTTTATCAAATCTCCTCTCAACCTTCTCTTCTCCAAAGAGAATATCCCAGCTTCTCCAATCTATCCACATAGCTGAAGTCTCTCATCCTCAGAACCATTCTCATAAAACTTTTCTGCACCCTCTCTATTGCCTTCACATCATTCCTAAAGTGCAGGGCCCAGAACTGGACACAATACTCCACTTCAGACCTAACCAAGGTTCACAATAATTTCCTCACTTCTGCATCAAAGTCCAGGATTCTGTTTGCCTTATTGAGCATTTTCATAACCTGTCCTGTCACCTTCAATAATTTGTCCCTCTGCTCCTTCCCCCTTTTAGATTGTACCCTTTATTTCATATCATCTCTCCTCAATATTCCTTTTTATCACTTTGCACTTCTCTGCATTAAATTTCATCTGTCATGTCCCTGCTTATCCGTCTATCACCATCCACCTCACAGTTCACAATACTTCAAAATTTTGTGTCATCTGAATATTTTGAAATTGTGCTCTGTACACCCAAGTCTTGGTCATTTATATATATATCAGGGGCCTAACTCTGTGAAGCCCACTGTCTACCTTCCCCGAGTCCAACAAAAAAACATTCACCACGACGCTCTGCTTCATGCCACTCAGCTAACTTCATATCTATGCTTCCACTTTCCCTTTTATTCCATGGGTTTCAGCTTTGCTGATAAGCCTATTATGTGGCACTTTATCAAATTTCTTTTGGAGGTGCATGTACATCACATCAACCACATTACCCTCATCAACTCTCCCTGTTATCTCATCAAAAAACTCAATCAAGTCAGTTAAACATGATTTTCCCTTAAAGCCATGCTGGCTTTTCTTCATTAATCGACATTTGTCCACGCGACTGTTAATTTTGTCCCGGGTTATCATTTCTAAAAGCTTTCCCACCATCGAGGTTAAACTGACTGCCCTGTAATTGCTGGGCTTATTTTTACATCCTATTTTGAACAAGGGAGTAACGTTTGCAAATCTCCAGTTCTCTGGCACCACCCCTGAGTCTGAGGAGACTGAAAAATTATGGCCAGTGCCTCTGCGATTTCCACTCTCACTTCCCTCAGCATCCTTGGCTGCATCTGATCTGGCCCTGGTGCCTTGTCAACTTTAACAGCAACACCAACAACAACTGATATTCATACAGCACCTTTAACATGGTGAAACATCCCAAGGCACTTCACAGAATCATTAAAAGACAAAATGTGACATTGAGCCACATAAGGGCATATTAGGACAGATAGCCAAAAGCTTTGACAAAGAGGTAGGTTTTAGGGATTGCAGGTCAAAAGCGAGATACAAGAGGCAGAGAGGTGGGAATTCCAGATCTTAGGTTCCAGGCAACTGAAGGCATGGCTGCCAATGGTGAAGCGATTAAATTCAGGGATGCTCAACAGGCCAGAATTAGAGGAGTGCAGAGACCTTGGAGGGTTTTGAAGCTGGAGGAGGTTACAGAGATAGGGAGGGGCAAGGCCATAGAGGGATTTGAAAACAAGAATAAGAACTTCAAAATTGGGTTAGTCGTAGTGTAACCGGGAGCCAGTGTAGGTCAGTGAGCACAGGGGTGATGGATGAGTGGAATTTGGTGAGTTAGGATGGTAGACAATTGGGGATTGGCCAGGAGTGCACTAGAATACTCCAACTGAGAGATAACAAAGGCATAGATGAAGGTTTCAGTAAGACATGGTTTGAAATAGTGGAGGAGACAGGGAGAGGTTATCGAGTAGAGATAGGCAGACTCATTGATGATGTAGATATGTTTCTGAAAGCTCAGTTTGGGGTTAAATACAACACTGAGGTTGCAAACAGCCAGTCTCAGCCTCATACAGTTGTCAGGGAGAGAGGTGGGTCAGTAGCTAGTGAATGGGGTTTGTGGTGGAGACTGAAAATAATGGCTTCAGTCTTCTTGATATCCAATTAGAGGAAGTTTTTGTTCATCCAGTATTGGATAACGGATAAGCAGCCTGACCATTTTGAGGAAGTGGAGGGGGAGGTAGTGATGAGGCAGGGCAGGGTGTCATCAGTGAACATGTGAAAATTAACCTTGTGGTTTTAGATGAAGTCACTTAGGGGCAGATAGGAAACAGGAGGGAGCCAAGGATAAGTCCTGTGGTGAGTGGAAAAAGAAGCCATTGATGGAGATTCCCTGCTTCGGATTAGATAGATAAGATTGGAACCAGGCGAGATCAGTCATCCCCAGTTGGACAACAGTGGACAGGTGTTGGAGGAGGATGGTGTGGTCAACCGTGTCAAAGGCTGCAGACAGGTCGAGAAGAACAAGGATGTCAGCTGGCAGTCTCTTCTCATACTCTCTGAAATTTCTATTTTCATCCCAGATCTCACTTGTATTATCAACTGACATAAACTCCCTTTCTTTCTTCTTCATTTAACTCTCTATCTCTCTCATCATCCAGGGGGCTTTGGTGTAAGTTGCCTGACCTTTCCCCCTCCTGCGAATGTATCCAGGCTGTACCCAAGCTATCTCCGCCTTAGAGATTACAGTTTTGCTTTCTAATTTTTGATTCCAATTTACCTGGGACAATTACATTCTTAACCCACTGAAATTAAGTATTTTTTACTCTAGATTGCTCTTTATCCTTTTACAGCTAATTAAAATATTATAATAATATTATGATCACACTTCCCTAACTTGTTAGTTTTGGTGTTGTAAATGTTCCCCTTCTGACACTTGATTCACTTCACCCATCTCATTCCCCAGAACCACTATTGCTATCCAGGTCTACATTAGAATAATTGAAGCCCCCATTATCCTAGAGTCATAACAGCACAGGAAGCCAACAGGCCCCTGGAGTACAGGCCATCATTATTCAGTAGTGTTTTTTGCAGCTCTCTGCAATTTCCTTGCAAATTTGTTCTTCTCTATTTTCCCATGAGATGGTGGCCTGGAGTATATACCCAGTACTGTAACAGCACCTCAATTGTTTCTTAACTCTAACTAAATAGATTCTGTCCTTCACTCCATGAGGCCACCCTCTATCTCATCAGTGTAATGTTCACCTGAATCATGCTGCCACTCCTCCACCTTTCTTTCCTTTCCCATCTTATCTTTCCAGGAATATTTAGTACCCACTCCTGCCTTTTTTGACCCCATTATCACCACAACATTGTGGCCTGAATTTTTAAGATGACAGGGGCCATCCAGAGAGTCGATGGGGAACACATCCCTGCTGACTCCAGCTGCCCCACAGCCATTTTACACTCAAATGAGTGTTGATTGGCAGTAGGCGGGACTTCCACCCCCTCATTTGGGAGGAAGTCCCATCTTGGAGAGCTGCCAGCCAATCAGGTTGCGCGGCAGCTCTCCAGACCCTGCAGAAACAGCGCTGCGGTGGTCATAAGAGGAACTGCACGGAGCTGCCAGAGACTAAGTCCCAGGAAGCAGAGCCCCAGGTAAGTGTCAGGGTCCCAGGGCGGGGAGGGTAGGGAAGGTCTGGGGGTGGGGGGGTTTACCTGGGGCGATTGGGGTCTTGGGGGAGAGGCTGGGTGGTGGAGGCAGGTCTGGAGGTCACTGGGCCTTAAGGGGAGGGTGCCCCCCGGTCAGAAGGGGGCTTCTGATGGAGGCGACCCCCACCCATGCCCCCGCAATTCCCACCCGAGATCTAACTTTCTTTCTCTTCGGGCTTCCCACACGGAGTTTCAATAGGCCCGGCAGCCTAAAAGTTCCAGCTGGGTAGGAATTGGCCATTAGTGACTTGAATTGGGGCAAGGGCGGGTTTCCTGCCCCTGCTGAGAGGTCAGAGAGGGCGGGAACCCAGAGGGAACTCATCTGTGCGATTTCACGCACTGCCCCCAAGCCTTGCTTAAAAAGCCAACCGGTGGCTGGGGGGGGGGGAAGTAAAATGCTGGCTCATGTTTGCATGTGGCTGTCTGTACCTGCAGCTCATCACCCCAAACAATCACAAACATGCACCAATGCAACTCAGTTTATACACTATTGCATTCACTATTACACTGAGCCTAGTGAATTCCTCACTCTTTCTTACTCGAGTGCTATCCATCTCTCCTAGTGAAGAATTAGAACCTAATTTGTGACAAATGTACAGTCGTTCAAGGTGGAGAAAAATGCTCCGATAATGGTGAACAAGAGGAATTGAAGATAGAATTAGATCAAAGGAAGAGGGGGGATAACGTTACCAAAGAGAGTAGAGAACCGTTTAGGATTCAGCAAAGGAAGACCAAGAAAATGATAAGGGAAAGGAAGAGAATATGAGAGTAAACCAGTAAGGGGCATAAATACAGATTGCAGACATTTCGACAGGTACATCAATAGGAAGAGATTAATGAAGTAAACGTGGGCCCATTAGAGGCAGAGACAGCGGGAATTATAATGATAATTGACAGAAACGTTTAACACGTCCTTTGTGTTTGTCTTCATGGCTGAAAGCACATAAAACATTCTGGAAATAATGGGGATCCAAGAGCCAAATGAAAGCTTAAAGAAATCAGCGTTCGTAAAAGAAAGAATAGGAGCAATTAAGGGATTAAATAGCAACAAATGCCTGGTAACCGGACAACCTGCTTCCTAGGGCTTTAACAGGGGTAGCTGCAGGGAGGATACATCGGTTTTAGTCTTCCAGAATTCTATAGATTATAGAACAGAACCAAGAATTGGAAGGTAGCAGGAATTACGCCTAACCCAGACTCACACTCCAGTGCAGTGCTGAGGGAGTGCTGCCCTGTCTGGGGGTCAGTGCTGAGGGAGTGCTACATTGTCAGAGGGGCTGCACTGAGGGATTGCTGCACTGACAGAGTGTCAGTACTGAGGGAGTGCTGCACTGTCAGAGGGTCAGTACTGAGGGAGTGCTGCACTGTCAGAGGGTCAGTACTGAGGGAGTGCTGCACTGTCAGAGGGTCAGTACTGAGGGAGTGCTGCACTGTCAGAGGGTCAGTACTGAGGGGGTGCTGCACTGTCAGAGGGTCAGTACTGAGGGAGTGCTGCACTGTCAGAGGGTCAGTACTGAGGGAGTGCTGCACTGTCAGAGGGTCAGTACTGAGGGAGTGCTGCACTGTCAGAGGGTCAGTACTGAGGGAGTGCTGCACTGTCAGAGGGTCAGTACTGAGGGAGTGCTGCACTGTCAGAGGGTCAGTACTGAGGGTATGCTGCACTGTCAGAGGGTTAATACTGAGGGAGTGCTGCACTGTCAGAGGGTTAATACTGATGGAGTGCTGTATTATCAGAAGTGCAGTACTGAGATAATGCTCCTGTTCATTATGTTATGTTCTTTGTGTGCCTTATTTTTGCTTTCTAATGCTACATCATAGTTCCCCAGCCAAGTTAGTTTAAATCTTCCCCACCTGCAGTAGCAAACTGGCCCACAGACATTGGACCCAGCTCCTGTTGTGGTGCAACTAATTAGCTTGTACAGGTTCCTCGTCTCAGAATCAATCCCAAATGCTGGAACCTAAAGCCCTTCCTCCTGCACCTTCTCTTCAGCCACATATTCATCAACATTATCCTCCCATTTCTATACCTATCAGCACGTGGCACTGGGAGTCATCCAGAGATTACTACATTTGAGGTCCTACTTTGTAATCGATTTTCTAGGCTCCTACAATCCACCTGTTGGGCCTCAGCCTTCTTTCTACCTATGTCGTCGGTACCCGTGTGGAACCTGACAAAATAGTCGCAATATTGCAGCAGGTTCTAACACTGTCACGTTCTCTATCTGTGTAATATTTTGTGACACTCTAGGTAGTTTGGATGATTTAAACTGACTGGTGAACAACCAGCAGTGTGACTGTGCGCAGGATGTGAAGTGTCTGTTCCTGTGCTCAGTGGGCTCCTCGCTACAGAGAGTCAGAATGTTTCCCACCAGATACCAGTTTCACGATGAACAAGACTGAGAAAACTCTCTCTAAAATACACAGAGTGGAAAATAGGCAAGAAGACCATGGGTGCCTATAAATGCAAATGACACCGTCTGATCATGTCCACAATCACATATATTCAACTCGGTCCACATGATGATAAAAAAAGGTCTGAATGCACAGAAGAGAGTACAGATTATAATTACAGGCACACTGCAGGCTGGAGAGCTACAGGACTCACCTGAATCTCGCACAAGCTGTTCCAGCGTAGCTATAGCTTTGGTGTCAAGCCGAGAGTTTGGCTCACACATCACCTTGCTTTTTAACTGAACAGAGTCATCACATGTTGGAGCAATTCCATATATAAAAAAAAAACAAGGATTTGCATTTCTGTAGCGCCATTCACAAGCACAGGACGTCCCAAAGCCCCCCCTCTGGTGCCAATGAAGGAGCTTTTTGAAGTGTTGTCACTGTTATCTGGACAGGTGAACATAGCCACATGGAAATAGGAGGCAGAATTTTACTTTGTTGTAGTCACTGTTGTAGCCTGTGTGGCAGCCAGTTTATCCACCACAAGATTCCACAAACAGCAATGTGATAATGACCTGACTGTCTGTTTTAGTGATGTTGTTTGAAGGATAAATAATGGCCAAGAAATCTGAGAGAACTTGCCTGCTATTTTTCAAAATAGTTTTTTTTAATTCATTCACAAGATCTGAGCATTAGCGGCTGGGCCAGCATTTATTGCCCATCCCTAATTGCCCTAGGAATATTGTGTGCAGTTTTGGTCTCCTTATCTGAGGAAGGATGTTCTTGCTATAGAGGGAGTGCAGCGAAGGTTTACCAGACTGCTTCCTGGGATGGCGGGACTGACATATGAGGAGAGTTTGAGTCGGTTAGGATTATATTCACTGGAGCTCAGAAGAATGAGGGGGAATCTAATAGAAACCTATAAAATTCTAACAGGACTAGACAGGGTAGATGCAGGAAGGATGTTCCCAATGGTGGGGGAGTCCAGAACCAGGGGTCACAGTCTGAGGATATGGGGTAGACCATTTAGGACTGAGATGAGGAGAAATTTCTTCACCCAGAGAGTGGTGAACCTGTGGAATTCGTTACCACAGAAAGTAGTTGAGACCAAAACATTGTATGTTTTCAAGAAGGAGTTAGATACAGCTCTTGGGGCGAAAGGGATCAAAGGGTATGGGGAGAAAGCGGGAGCAGGCTATTGAGTTGGATGATCAACCATGATCATAATGAATGGCGGAGCAGGCTCGAAGGGCCAAATGGCCTACTCCTGCTCCTATTTTCTATGTTTCTATTGAGAAGGTGGTGGTGAGCTGCCTTCTTGAACCGCTGCAGTCCGTGTGGTGTAGGTACACCCACAGTGCTGTTAGGAAGGGAGTTCCAGGATTTTGACCCAGTGACAGTGAAGTAACAGCGATATATTCCCAAGTCAGGATGGTGAGCGACCTGGTGGGGAACTTCCAGGTGGTGGTGTTCCCATCTATCTTTTGCCATTGTCCTTCTATATGGTAGTGGTCACTTGGTGAGTTCCTGTAGTGCATCTTGAATTGGATGACCAACAGGAAAGAGTGAATCAGGATAAAGAGGTCACTTTCAAGTTGACAAACTGCAACTAATGGAGTGCCGCGGAGATCAGTGTTGGTGCCATAACTATTTGTGATCTATTGTGATCTATTATATGTGATCTATATTAATGAGTTGGATGAAGGGATCAAGTGCATTGTAGTCAAATTTACTGATGATACAAAGATAGGTAGAAAAACAAGTTGTGAAGAGGATACAAAGTTTCTGAAAAGGGATATAGACAGGTTAAGTGAATGGGGAAAAATTTGGCAGATGGAGTACAAAATGGAAAAATGTGAACTTATCCACTTTGGTGTGAAGACTAAAAATACAGATTATTACTTGGATAATAAGTGATGGAAGGGGCCATCAACAGTGCTATCAAGCGGCACTTACTCAGCAATAACCTGCTCACTGACGCTCGGTTTGGGTTCTGCCAGGACCATTCAGCTCCTGACCGCATTACAGCCCATTTTCCAGGCAACTTTTCCTGGCGGACATGTTTAACTTTATTTACAAACAGCAGCAGCAGCTACACATGTGATCAGACTCCATAACTAAAGAAGGGTTCCCCTACAGAGGCTCCCTGCTCTGTTCACTCTTTGGTTTACACAGATCATGTGATCCTGAAACACAGGGTTATTCTTAAAGCTACAGTCCTACATTTATCAGGACTATAATTACTACATTCCTCCCCCTTTAACTTTTCTGTACATTTTGTATTTACAAAAATATTTATCTCATGGCATTACAATATTTAAAAATGGGCATGAAATTACAAGTTCAGTCTGTCATGTGGTTTCCTGATCTGTGTGGAACGTCGCAGCTCCACAACTTCAGATCCTTCTGTAAGAACCACATTCTCTGGAACCGCATTAACATGAGGTACCTCATTAGGCTCAGGCAGTTCTGTGTCTTCCACTCCGACAGAGACATCGGGCATGTCTATCCTTGACTGAGCAATTTCAACAGGAACCACAGGTTCAGCAATGGTTACAGGTGGAACATCATTTTGTTTTTATTAAATGATCCACATGCTCACGGGTGATCCGGCCCTCCACTTCCACGTGGTATGACAATGGTCCGGTCACAGAGCTTACTTTACCAGGTAAACACTTCAGTCCTCCACCAAAATTCCTTACACATACTGCTTCTCCAACAGTAAATTGTCGCTCATGTCTATGCAAATCATGAAATGCTTTTTGGTTCCCTTGGCTTTTCTCCACCTTCCCCTCTAAATTAGGAAGTATCAGGCTTAGTCTTGTCCAAAGATGGCGCTTCTTCAGTAACTCTCAGGTGTTGCCCCTGTTGTAGTGGTGGGGGAGGTGGGGGGGGGGTTGTTCTGTAGTGAAAAAGGAAATGAGCAAGTCTAGTTTCCAATGATTCGCCTGTTAGCTTTATCGTTTGTACTGCTCTTTCCATCAGTCCGTTAGATGATGAATGGTACAGTACAGTCTTCACATGGTTGATACCATTGATGCTGACAAATCATTGAAACTCAGCGCTGGTAAACACAGTACCATTATCTGAGGCAATTACCTCTGGCAATTAATGGATAGAAAAACTTTGGTGTAGTTTTTCCATAATAGCGCCTGACGTTGGCGACTTTACCTCATAAATGTCTAACCACTTGGAATGAGCATCTATAATCAGTAGAAACATAGTTCCAAGGAAAGGACCTATATAATCAACTTACAACCTCACCCAGGGTCAACCAGGCCACTCCCATGGGGTAATGGGGCTGCCACCAGCAACTTTTGCAGCTGTTGGCATTGCACACAGTGTTTTACCACCTTTTCAACATCGTCATCTATCCCTGGCCACCAAAGATAGCTTCGTGCTATTGTCTTCATTCAGGAGATTCTGGGATGTGTGCTGTGTAACTCTGCCTTCCCTTCCTTGTGAAGGAACTACTACTCATGCACCCCATAATAGAATATCATCCTGACTGCTCATTTTGTGTCTTCAGTTGAAAAATGGCTTCAATTCACCAGAGATTGGTTCCTGGGACCATCCATGTAGCACTTGATCTCCCACTCGAGACAGGACTGGACCATGATTCATCCAGTTTCTTATCTGCTTGGCACAGACTGGTGAGGAATCCAGGAAATTCATCACTCACACGAGTTCTTAGGGAACTGAGACACGGTCATTGTTCTCTTACAAAAGAAGACAACTTAGGGCATCAGCATTGACTATATGAATCCCTGGTCTATGCACAAAGGTGTATTCATATGCCACTAAAATTAGGGTCCATCTTTATATTTGTGCAGAAGCTATGGGAGGGATAGCCTTTTCCCCACCAAACAAACCCAAAAATGGTTTGTGGTCTGATACTAGCGTGAAATGTCACCCATGCACATACTGGTGGAATTTTTTTACACCAAAAATAATTGACAGACCTTCCTTTTTGATCTGAGAATATCCTTTTTCAGCTGTGGTAAGTGTCCTGGATACATAGCCGATCAGCCTCTCTGTGCTGCCGTCCATCTTGTGAGATAGTACTGCTCCCACGCCATAGGGGGACACATCACAGGGTGGCACCAGTTCCTTTGTCTGGTCATAATGCATTAACAAATTTGAAGAGTGTAAGGGCTGTTTGACTTTCATGAAGGCTTCTTCTTGGGGTGACTCCCAAACCCAACACTGTTTTTTGCTTTAGCAGTGAATGTAGAGGAGCTAGAACTGTTGATAAATTTGGTGGAAATCAGCCATAATAATTTACCATCCCTAAAAATGATTTAAGTTCAGAGATGTTTTTAGGCGCAGATGCCTCTCTTATTGCTTTAGCCTTCTCTTCAACTGGGTGTAACCCTTGGGCATCTACCCGGTTGGCCAAATAAATGACTTAATTTGCTTGAAAAGTGCATTTTCCCTTCTTTAGGCACACTCCTGCTTCTAAAAATCATCTCAGAACTTTCTCTAGATTAACCAAGTGTTCCTTTTCTGTGAATCCAGTTATCAGTGCATTGTCCAGGTAGATCACAACCTGAGGTAGTCCTTGTAGTAAGCTCTCCATTGTCCTCTGAAAAATGGGACAGGCTGAGGAAACACCGAAGGGCAGGCATATATACTGATGTAACCCTTTCTGGGTGTTTATGGTCACGAATTCTCAGGAGACATCATCCAGTTCCAGTTGCTGATATACGTGACTCGTGTCAAGCTTTGTATACATTGTCTCTCCTGCTAGTTTGGCATATAGGTCTTCCATCTTGGGAATAGGATACCTGTCCAGTTTGGCTGCTTTGTTGACCATTAGTTGATAGTCCCCACAGATCTGGACGGTCTGGTCTGGTTTAAGGACAGGGACTATGGGCGCTGCCCACTCTGAGAACTGAGCCGCTTTTATGACACCCAGCCTCTCTAGCCGGTTCAGCTCAGCGTCAACCTTCTCTCTCAGGGCGTGTGACACCGGTCTTGCTTTCAAGAAGCGAGGAGTTGCTTCTGGGTTCACGCAAATTTTGGCCTCGAGGCCTTGGATTTTCCCCCAGCTCATCCTTGGAGACGGTGTCATATTTTTATTTAGCAGCTCCGGCAGCCCCCCCGCTCGCAACTGGAAGATTCCGGACCAGTTTAATTTAATCTCCTTCAACCAATCGCAACCTAGAAGGCTTGCTCCTTCACCTTCTACCACCATCACTGGTAGCTGTGCCGACTGGTGTCTATTACCATGAAAATATAATAATTTTCATAATATTATTGTGATTTATTGTAAAGGTAGGTTAATAGTGGGGTTTGGATTAGTTTCTCTGTGTGGATGTGTGTGTGTGTGGGGGGTGATTTAATTGAATTTCAGACAGCTAGTCTGGAACTTTGGAGCTATCAAAAGAGAAGCTAGGTTTGAAATGCTAAATACGTAAACATGGTTGAAGTTTTAGGATATGAGGTGTGAGGAAAATTTGCAGTTTTAGATAAACCAGAGTTGTGAATTTCAAAGAGATGGTAAGATGTTACACCTAGCCATAAGAGACGAAGCCAAACATGTGTTTATTTTTCCCAAAGATTACTGATAATATGAATGCTTTGAAAGATTTATGTACTGGAAAAGGTAAAGCTGCAAAGACATATTTACTGTTCTCCTAGTTCTGTTGAAGAGTCATACAGACTCGAAACGTTAACTGTGTTCCTCTCCACAGATGCTGCCAGACCTGCTGAGTTTTTCCAGGTATTTTTATTTTTGTTTTGGATTTCCAGCATCCGCAGTTTTTTGCTTTTTTCTTATATGAAGGAGATGAGGTTATGCGTAAGAAGAAGGAATTCTAAGATCTAACAAGTATGAAAAGCCTCCAGCCTCTGGGTATCAAGTTGCTGTCTATAGGAACCAAAGCTAAGAAAACTCACTGTGAATATCCCTGTCCAGGGTATTGTGTTGCTTTGCCTGGGTCTGTTGAAATTTATGTTGTTTTACTGTTGCCTTAACGGACGTGTAACTGGGAGTCAAACTAATTAGGGGAGCTAGGAGTTATCATAGTAGTAATTTGTAAACCTATCTACGTGCTCAAAATAATTTCTTTTATTAATAAATGTTTAATTTAGTTTTGTAAAAAACCTCTAAGACACGGTGGTCTTATTACTACTGAAATTCAAGACATGCACCTTGAAATAAAAGTACAGATTACAGAAACAGTTGTGGCAGCTGTTTCAAGTTTCTCTCTGGTATTTGAGCAACTCAGCATTTACCATCTGCTGTGCCATAACACTACAACAAACAGTTACTCTGGTGATAACTTTTATCTGGATTTCTTCACCTGTGTACATTTTCAACTTGGTAGATGTTTGTTCCAAATTTAATTGCTGAGCACCTTTATTTAAATATCTGAAAGTGTGTTCTCCTATGACAGTGGTAGAAACACCTGTGTCTACTTCCATTTTTAATGGTTTACCATTCACTTGCAATGTCTTCCCAATTTTCATGTTGAATAATGAATAAATGTCAGAATTGTTTCTGGCTCTTCTATGCCATAGATTTCATTGGACTTCGATTGTTGTCTGGAAGCCTGTTTAAATCTTGCTTTGCAATGTTTCATTATGTGTCCAATTCTGTGACATAAATAACACTCTACTTTTTAAAATTACCAATCGTTAGGAGTATGATTGTTTCCAAGTCAATAAAAATGAGATTTCAACTTTGTTGCTAAGCTGTCTTCTCTCATTTCCGGTTAGCGGTGGCTGTTTCCCGATCGTGATGGAGTCCCAGCTTTTCACACCACTTTCAGCTGACTGTTCCCACCCAACTAGGAGAAATGTGCCATTTTGCGCATTTTGAATTGCTTGTGAATCCCTCACAGCGCTATCCATCGCAAGCGCTATTTCTAATGCTTTCTTAAAATCAAGATTCACTTCGGCCCGCAATCTTCATTGAATAGCATCCTCTTGCACACCACATACTAAACGATCCCTGAGCAGGTCATTCAGGCTTTCACCAAAATCACAATATTCCGTTAGTTGTTATAATTTTGCCACATAGGTAGCAATGGTCTCCCCCGGGGCTCTATTCCATGAATTGTACCTGAACCTCTGCATTATGACTGAGAGCTTGGCTGGGAAATGTCCCTTAACGAGATCTACAAATTCACTGAAAGTGTTTGAATCTGGGACACTGGAGGCCATGGAGCTTTGAATTAAACTGTAGGTTTTGCTCCCACAAGTACTCAGGAGAATCGCTCTCCTCTTTTCCCCCCCCATGATTTCATTGGCTTGAAAGAAGAATGCAAGACATTCTATACATTGAGACCAGCTGTCTTTGGCTGGCTCAAAGAGATCAGTTCTGCCAAACTGTGGCATCTTGGATGAGTATATGTTTTTTTTCTTTTCAATGAACTTAGATGCTCACAATTGCTGGGTGAGGAACAGCATTGGATCTTATTTATCCTCATCACCAGTTTGTTACAGAGTTTATTTTCCAGGCAACTTTTCTTGGTGCATACATTTAACTTTATTTACAAGATGGCAGCAGCAACGACACATGTGTGTCAAATTCTATAACTAAAGAAGAACTTTCACCAAAAGGTTCGCTGTGCTGTTAACTCATTAGTTTACACAGATCAAGTGATCTTACAACACAAGATTATTCTTAAAGCTACAGCCCTACATTTATCAAAACCAGAGTGACTACACACAGACAAATAGACACACACACACAAACACACACACAGACACACACACATAGGCACATACACATAGACACACACACATAGGCACATACACATACGTAGACACAGACACAGACACACACACACATGCACACAAACACAGACACACACACTGCCCCCCCAACCCCCGACCCCACACCCCAGCTCCCCCAACGCTCCTCCTCCCTCCCCGAAAACCTATCCACAACAGGTGGGGAGAGGAGGAAATCTCAGACTGAAAGCCACTCTGCTTCTGAATCCCACTTTCATATGAATTCTACCAAGCCCAGCTTGGAGTCTGCACCACCAGAGGTGACCGCAATGTCGGTGTTAGTTAAACCCAACTCTTTAGCTCAGCCCCGGTTCACACCCACTTCCCTGGTGACCGAGTCTTGAGGCCCTAGTCTGCCTCTTTCCAGCCCTGCTTCTTAAGTAAAAAGGCAAAGAAAGTTTTTATTAATTAGATCTGCTGCTTGGTACTTTTTAATGATCTTTATTATTTACTATTTTTTTAAATGATAATTTTCTCCATACCTTAACTTTCTTTTTTTTTTAAATTTATGTTTAATGTTGTGCCAAACCAGATCTCAGGCAGCTGCTACTGGGTTTCTTGCTGAAGGGGAATGAGAGGATCATAAGCATCTGGTTGCTTTTTGGAGGGCTGGAGAAGGAGGTTATTTTTGCTCCAGTAGAAATGGGAATTGCTGGAACTGCTCAGCACTTCTGCATCTGTACAGAGAGAAACAGAGGTCAGTGACCCTTTGTCAGAGCTAGTGCAGGTTGTGGACCTGAAGCATTGACTCTGTTTGTCTCTCTACAGAGGCTGCCTGGCCTGCTGAGTAGCTCGATCATTTTCTGTTTATATTTCAGATTTGCAACATCTGCAGTACTTAGCTTTCCTATTATCTGCTCCATGCTGAGCATTAGTAATTGTGGTTAGTTACAATTTAAAACGAGAAACTATTTCTTACTCAATGCAAAGTGTATTTTTTCTGTTAGCAAAGCCCACTTGTGTGGGTAGAAATAGTACATCATTGCAGGCCAATTGGTTGGTGCTAATTTACCGGAAGGTTTTGTCATTTTAAAATTTGGAAGTGAAACCAGGAGTCAGGCACCGATAGAATAGTCACTGTTAGTTCAAGATATTCTGATTTGTGCGTAGGGGTATTGTTGTTTACAGTGCTTGTGAGGTTCAGGCCTTTTGGATGTTGCTGTGTGGATATCACATAGGGGCCTGGGTCAAAGAAGCAGAGATGGTTGAACAATATGAATGGTCAAGTTGTGTGTAATTGTCTAACAAAGTCATGGTTATAAAGTGCATCACATTGAAACCTAAGCTTTTGATGGGTTTTAAAGATATAGGCATAGAGTGCAGAAGCCAAGATGTTTTGCTAAACCGATATAAAATATTTCAACCCCACTGTGACAATGGTTTGCAATTCTGGGTGTCTAAAAGATGTGTTGGGAAGGGTAAAAGATGGGTGAATTGGAGAGGACAGCAATTAGGGGCCCGGAAACAGGATGTGGGCCATCAGCAGCAGTAGAATTGCACTCAACCACAATCAGTAACCTCATGGTCCGGCATATCCCCCACTCTACCATTACCATCGAGCCAAGGGATCCACCCTGGTTCAATGAAGAGTGCAGGAGGGCATGTCAGGAGCATGAGGTGACAACCTGGTGAAGCTATAACACAGGACTACTTGTGTGCCAAATAGTATAAGCAGCAAGTTATAGACAGAGCTAAGTGATCCCACCACCAACGGATCAGATCTAAGCTCTGCAGTCCTGCCACATCCAGTCGTGAATGGTGGTGGACAATTAAACAACTCACTAAAGGAGGAGGCTGCACAAATATCCCCATCCTCATTGATGGGGGAGCCCAGCACAGCAGTGCAACAGATAAGGTTGAAGCATTTGCAATGATCTTCAGCCAAAAGTGCCGAGTGGATGATGCATCTCGGCCTCCTCCGGAGGTCCCCAGCATCACAGATGCCAGTCTTCAGCCAATTCGATTCACTCCACGTGATATCAAGAAAGGGCTGAAGGCACTGGATACTGCAAGACTATGGCCCTGACAATATTCCGGCTAAAGTACTGAGGACTTGTGCTCCAGAACCAGAGGTGCACCAAAGCCAAACTGTTCCAGTGTGGCTACAACACTGGCCTCTACCCAGTGTAAGGAACATATCTTTTTATTTCTGTCGGACTAATGTGAAGAAATTATCTTTTTTATTTTCTGTTGGGCTGTGGACTAAAATTACAATGGCTGCAGTTTGAAAGATATGTCCACTGAAACAGGATGAGAGATACATACAACATTGCAATCCTGGAACAGAGTGTGCTATGAAAGGCAGGATGGTGCCAGAAAGGAGTCCTGGACCAAGGGAGCTGCCTGGCAAAAATGTTTTAATTGGCTCCTGACCAGGTGACCAGGTTTTGTGTGAGGGCAGTGCAGCAGAATAGCTCTGAGCCTGAAAGGAACACGACCTATAACCTCTTTCTCCTGGCTGTGAAAAATTCCAGTAATTCCACAATAATAGCTAGCTGGCTTTTTCTCCTCATATCTCTATAACCTGCTCTCTCTGAAAACCCCTGTCAAGAGGCAAAGGGGAAAATCACTGTTAGAGACATTGAAAGGCAAGTGCTCAGCCAGTGAACTAAAGACTGAAAGTGCTGGAAGACAACCTCATGTCATCAACAAGAACTGAAAGGAAGATGGAATACATTGATGAAAATCAACCCACTGAATCCTGTATTCTGGAATTGATGCTATTGAACTGTTTTAGCTCACTTTTAAAATCCATGTTTTTGTGTATCTTGTACGTGTGTGTACAGGGGTTTAAGAAGGAGTAGAATTTAGGTTATAGAGTTAGAAATTAAGAGTTCATATTTCTTTCTTTTGCCACTGGTTAACGACAGTTTGTTCAATAAACAGTTATTTACTTATTAAGTTTACAAACCTGGTGCTCGTATTCTGTTAACCCAAATTAAACAGTTGGGTAGAATTGGGGCAATCTGGTGGTTTGGTCAAACTTTTCACATTTGTCGTGGCTTGCGGAGCAGTGGGGATTGATGTTACAGTGCACTGTCCCCAGTGGGTCATGACAAAGTTTGGGGCTCGGGTCAGGGATATTTTGGAACAAAAGATAACGATAATTTGGGTGTAGATTTAGTAAATAATAAAACCAAAAAGGAAACATCAGGTTTGTACTATCAAAAATAAGATGGCACTGGAAACTGTTAAAGCTTTCCTGCAAGTGGAAGAGATGTCCCTGATGATTTTACAAGGGATCGCAAAAGCCAGGTTAATCGAATTGGCAAGTAAATTAAAGAGTAGGATTGCCTACCAAAGCTAGGAAGGCAGAGGTAATTAAAGAGATGGCACAGCATTTAAAACTGGAAGGAATACCCGCGGTACTGAGTTCTCCAAGGGGGTGGGGGTCATCGGAATGGCCTCAAATTCAGTTGCAAATTTAAAAATTGGAGGCAGCAGAAAAGAAGAGAAAGAATGTTTCAAAGCGAGTTAGAAATGGCAAAGGTGAAAAAGGAGGAAATAGAAAAAGAGAGACAATTCCAGCTTAAAATGCTGACAGTTAAAAACGACACACCAATAAATGAGGCAGGATTTATTCCCAGATCAGAACCCAGTGGGGAGATGTTTGAATCTGTACAAGCTCTTCCAGGGTTCAGGAAAGGGATGTTGAAGCATTCTTTATTTCACTTGAGAAGATAGCTAAACAGATGAACTGGCCAAAGGAAAACTGGACATTGACTATGCAGAACAAATGGACAAGTAGAGCACAGGAAGTTTATGCTTCACTGTCAGAGGAGGTTTCTAGGGATTATGATGTGGTGAAAAAGGCCATTTTGAGTGAATATGAGTTGGTCCCTGAAGCATCAGACAAAAGTTTTAAAATTTAAGGAAACACCCTGGGCAAATTTACATTGAATTTGAAAGGATTAAGCAAAATAGTTTTGACAGGTGAATACGAGCATTAGGAGTTGAAACTACCTTTGAAGTTCTCAGATAAACCATTCTCTTGGAAGAATTTAAAAACTCCCTACCCACTGTAATAAGAACCCGTGTTGAAGACCAAAGGGTTACAGCTGCTGGACAGGCAGCAGTAATGGCTGATAATTATGAGCTGATCCATAAAACTAAACCTTTTTTCCATCACCCCCATAAATTTGAAAAGGTTAGAAAGCAGGAGACTGAAAGGAAGACAAGTGGCCAGTGTAAAGAATGGATAGCTGGGAATACCAAGAGATCTCCTCCCCAGATCAGGAAGGAAGGTACTGAGGGTGGAGGTGAAACTCGGAGGCCTAAGTGTCTCCATTGTAATAAAGTGGGACACATTCATTCAGAATGACGGAAGTTGTAAGGAAAGCCCCATGGGACTTATTGGAGTTTGTAAGAGTGAGTCCGAAAAGGGAACTTAAAAAGAAAATGCCATGGATCAAATTGTAGCTTTAACTACAAATAAGGAACTAGGGGTAAACACTGCTGTGAATGTAGGTGAAGTGAACAAGGTAGATGAGAGATATAAAGGGTTTTTGTCTAAAGGTGTCTAATGATGCAGTTAAACCCATAACTATATCAAGGGACACAGGAGCTACTCAAACTCTTTTGCTGGAGAAGGACCTAGTTTTCCTTCCAGAGAGTTCAATGAAAGCTAAAGTATTGGTAAATGTGATAAGTGGAGAGTATATCCCGGTCCCATTGTACAAAGTGCAATTGGAGTGTGATTTGTTGCCTGGATTGATGGTTGTAGGAGTGGTTAAGAAATTACCCGTGAATGGGGTTGATTTACTCCTGGGGAATGATTTGGCAGGAGTGAAGTTATAGTTTCACCCATAATTACAGAAAGTCTGAGAGAGGCTAAGGAAATGGAGAACAAGTTCCTGGTATTTTTCCATCGTGTGTGGTGACCAGAGCAATGGCTAAACAAAGTCCGTCACCAGAGGTCAAAGTAATACCACGAGAAGATGTTAGAATAACTGAAACTTTCTTTAAGGATGAGGATAATTCAAAGGATGCATTTGGCAGGTCTTCATTAATTGAGGCTCAGAAAGCAGATCCAGAGTTAAACAACTTAGCACAGTCAGCTCACACTGAAGCTGAGGAAAAAGGAGTTCCAGAGTGATTAAAAACGGAGTTCTGATGAGGAAGTGGAGACACCCTCACAGACCTGCAGATGAGGAATGGACAGTTGTTCATCAGATAGTGGTACTGCCCAAATATTGTAAAGAGATATTATGAGTAGCACATGAAATCCCTATGGCAGGACATGTAGCAATATGGAAAACTGAAGCACTGACAAATAGGCATTTTAACTGGTCAAGACTTCGTAAGGACATAGTGAAATTTTGTAAACCGTGTCATACATGTCAGGCAGTAGGTAAACCTCAAAATGTAATCAAACCAGCACCTTTAATACCCATACCAGTTTTTGAAGAACCATTCAGTCGGGTATTAGTAGATGGTGTAGGACCATCACCCAAAACGAAAGCAGGACATCAGTATATCCTTCCAATCATGGATATGATAACCCGATTTCCAGAAGCTATTCCTTTAAGGACATATCGGATGAGTACGTGGCTAAAGAGATGGTGTGAATGGGAGGGTTTCAGATTCCTGGGGCATTGGGACCGGTTCTGGGGGAGGTGGGACCTGTACAAACTGGACGGGTTACACCTGGGCAGGACCGGGACTGATGTCCTGGGGGGAATATTTGCTAGAGTGGTTGGGGAGGGTTTAAACTAAAATTGCTGGGGGATGGGAACCTATGCAAGGAGTCAGAGGAGGGGGAATCAAAGACAAGAACAAAAGACAGAAAGCGGAATAAGAAAAGTGATAGTCAGAGAAATCAAGGGCAAGAATCAAACAGGGACTCAGTGAAAAATAGTGGGAACGGGACAAGTAATGTTAAAAAGACAAGCCTTAAGGCTTTGTTCCTTAACATGAGGAGCATTCGAAATAAAGTAGATGAATTAAACGCGCAAATAGATGTAAACAGGTATGATATAGTCGGGATTACGGACACATGGCTGCAGGGTGACCAGGGATGGGAACTGAACATCCAGAGGTATTCAGTATTTAGGAAGGACAGACAAAAAGGAAAACGCGGTGGAGTTACATTGCTGGTTAAAGAGGAAATTAACGCAATAGTGAGGAAAGATATTAGCTCCGACGATGTGGAATCTGTATGGGTAGAGCTGAGAAACACTAAGGGGCAAAAAACGTTAGTGGGGCTTGTATATAGACCCCCAAACTGAAGTGATGTTGGGAATGGCATTAAACAGGGAATTAGAGATGCATGTAATAAAGGAACATCTGTAATTATGGGTGACTTTAATATGCATATAGGTTGGGCAAATCAAATTAGTAACAATACCGTAGAGGAGGAATTCCTGGAGTGTATACAGGATGTTTTTCTGGACCAATACGTTGAGGAACCAACGAGAGAACAGGCTATCCTTGACTGGGTATTGTGTAATGAGAAAGGAATGATTGGCAATCTAATGGTGTGAGGCCCCTTGGGGATGAGCGACCATAATATGATAGAATTCTTCATCAAGATGGAGAGTGACGTAGTTGATTCTGAGACTTGGGTCCTGAATCTTAATAAAGGAAACTACGATGGTATGAGGCACAAGTTGGCTATGATGGATTGGGAAACATTACTTAAAGGGATGATGGTGGATAGGCAATGGTAAACATTCAAAGAGCACATGGGTGAACTGCAACAATTGTTTATTCCTGTCTGGCGCAAAAATAAAACAGGAAAGGTGGCCAAACCATGGCTTACAAGAGAAATTAGAGATAGTATTAGATGCAAGGAAGAGGCATACAAATTGGACAGAAAAAACAACAGACCTGAGGATTGGGAGCAGTTTAGAATTCAGCAAAGGAGGACCAAGGGATTGATTAAGAAGGGGAAAATAGAGTACGAGAGTAAGCTTGCGGGGAACTTAAAAACTGACTGTAACAGTTTCTATAGGTATGTGAAGAGAAAAAGATTGGTGACGATAAATGTAGGTTCCTCACAGTCAGAAACAGGGGAATTTATAATGGGGAACAAAGAAATGGCTGACCAACTAAATACATACTTTGGTTCTGTCTTCACAGAGGAGGACACAAATAACATACCAGAAATGTTGGGGAACACAGGGTGGTTTAGTGAGAGGGAGGAACTGAAAGAAATCAGTATTAGTAGGGAAATGGTGTTGGGGAAATTGATGGGATTGAAGGCCGATAAATCCCTGAGGCCTGATAATCTACATCCCAGAGAATTTAAGGAAGTGGCCCTAGAAATAGTGGATGCGTTGGTGGTCATCTTCCGAAATTCTATAGACTCTGGAACAGTTCCTACAGATTGAAGGGTAGCTAATGAAACCCCACTATTTAAAAAGGGAGGCAGAGAGAAAACAGGGAATTATAGACCAGTCAGCCTGACGTCGGTAGTGGGGAAAATCCTAGAGTCCATAATAAAAGATTTAATAGCTGAGCACATGGAAAACAGTGGCAGAATTGGGCAGAGTCAGCATGGATTTATGAAAGGGAAATCATGTTTGACAAATCTACTGGAATTTTTTGAGGATATAACTAGTAGAGTTGATGAGGGGAGCCAGTGGATGTGGTTTATTTGGACTTTCAGAAGGCTTTCGACAAAGTCCCACATAAGAGATTGGCGTGTAAAATTAAAGTGCATGAGATTGGGGGTAGTGTATTGAGATGGATAGAAAACTGGTTGGCAGACAGGAAACAAAGAGTAGGAATAAACGAGTCTTTTTCCGAATGGCAGGCAGTGACTAGTGGGGTACCGCAGGGATCGGTGCTGGGATCCCAGCTATTCACAATATATATCTTAATGATTTAGATGAGGGAATTAAAAGTAATATCTCCCAATTTGCAGATGACACAAAGCTGGATGGGAGGGTGAGCTGTGAGGAGGATGCAGAGATGCTTCAGTGTGATTTGGACAAGCTGAGTGAGTTGGCAAATGCATGGCAGATGCAGTACAATGTGGATAAATGTGAGGTAATCCATTTTGGTAGCAAAAACAGGAAGGCAGATTATTATCTGAATGGCTATAAATTGAGAGAGGGGAATGTGCAACGAGACATGGGTGTCCTTGTACACCAGTCGCTGAAGGTAAGCATGCAGGTGCAGCAGGCGGTAAAGAAGGCAAATTGATATGTTGGCCTTCATAGCGAGAGGATTCGAGTACAGGAACAGGGATGTCTTGCTGCAATTATACAGGGCCTTGGTGAGACCATACCTGGAATATTGTGTGCAGTTTTGATGTCCTTATCTGAGGAAGGATGTACTTGCTATAGAGGGAGTGCAGCGAAGGTTTACCCGACTGATTCCTGGGATGGCGGGACTGACATATGAGGAGAGATTGAGTCGATTAGGATTATATTCACTGGAGTTCAGAAGAATGAGGGGGGATCACATAGTAACCTATAAAATTCTAACAGGACTAGACAGGGTAGATGCAGGAAGGATATTCCCGATGGTGAGGGAGTCCAGAACCAGGGGTCACAGTCTGAGGATATGGGGTAGACCATTTAGGACTGAGATGAGGAGAAATTTCTTCACCCAGAGAGTGGTGAGCCTGTGGAATTCGCTACCACAGAAAGTAGTTGAGGCCAAAACATTGTATGTTTTCATGAAGGAGTTAGATATAGCTGTTGGGGTGAAAGGGATCAAAGGGAAGGGGAGAAAGTGGGAGCAGGCTATTGAGTTGGATGATCAGCCATGATCATAATGAATGGTGAAGCAGGCTCGAAGGGCCGAATGGCCTACTTTTGCTCCTAGTTTCTATGTTTCTATGTAATTACAGCTAAGGTGGTAGTGGAAAAGTTAACTCAGTTCTTCACTCGTTATGGCTACCAATTGAAACACAATCTGACCAAGGTTCTAACTTCATATCTAAAATTTTCCAGGACATAATCAGCAGTTTGCGTATCAAACAAATGATGTCTACCATCTATCACCCACAAACACATGGAGCTTTAGCAAGATACCGTCAGACTCTCAAAACCATGATTGAGACCTATTGCCATGAACACCTAAAGGATTGAGACAAAGGATTAGATTTCTTACTATTTGCTACCAGAGATTCTCCAAATGAATCTACTGGATTTAGTATATTTGAATTAATCTATGGACATGAAATAAGAGGCCCATTAAAAGTGATTAAGGAAAAGTTCCTAAAACAGAAAAATGAATCCTCTATGTTGGATTATGTGTCCATGTTTGTAGAAAGACTCACAGGGGCATGTAAAGTAGCAGGAGAGCACTTAAAAATTTCCCACGCCAGAATGAAAGAATGGGCAGACAAACATGCTTCAACTAGAACGTTCCCAGCAGGAGATGAAGTATCGGTATTGTTGCCCTTGCAGGGTCAACCCCTGAAAGCGAAATTCAGTGGCCCCTACAAGGTAGTTAGGAGAGTTAGTAAATACACCTCAGAGTAGGAAGAAGAAACGGTTATGTCACATAAACGTGTTGAAGCAATATCATCGCAGAGGAGATGATAAGACAGAGCAAGTGTGCCAGAAAGTAGGAGTAGTGGAGGATGACAGAGACAGTAAGGGCAAGGTAGAAGGAGAAGTAGACAATGCCCAAAGCGAACCTCCTACAACTCAACTAGGCCAATACAACAATACTGGAACAGTTAGACACTGTGTTCTCATATTTAGAGGAAGGACCAAGGAAAGATCTAATAAGTTAAAGTAGGGAGTATAAGGGAATTTGTCGGGATAGGGGAGTTGGTGGGGTGCTTTTCCAAGAAGCTAAATCAATATCAGAGGAAGTACTCTACAGTAAAAAAAGGAAATTCTAGCATTGTTGTTGTCTCTTCAACACTTTGAAGTTTATGTCCCACATGATAACACAGAAACACTAGTCTACACTGACCATAATCCACTTGCATTCGTTGAAAAGTTTAAGATTCGAAATGCGAGACTGTTTAGATGGAGTCTATTGTTTCAAACATTCAATGTAAAGATCATTCACATTGCCAGTCAAGACAATGTGATCGTGGATGCATTGTTCCGGGTGTAAAATACTAAAATAAGTTAAAGTGGTATGAAATGCTGAAGATTGTAAAAGATTGTATAAGGGGAAGGAAGGATGAATGGAAGTAAGTCTTGTGTTTTGTTGTCCATGTGTCACATACCTTGTGATAAATTGGATTTTGAAATGGTATTTCATCTCTTTTACGGATGGAGGCATGTAAGGAACATATCTTTGTATTTCTGTTGGACTGTTGTAAAGAACATATCTGTTGGACTGTGGATTAAAATTACAATAGCTGCAGTTTGAAAGACATGTCCACTGAAACAGGATGAGAGATATATACAACGTTGCAATCCTGGAACAGAGTGTGCCATGAAAGATAGGATGGTGCCAGAAAGGAGGCTTGGACCAAGGAAACTGCCTGGCAAAAATGTTTTAATTGGCTCCTGACCAGGTGACCAGGTTTTATGTGAGGGCAGTGCAGCAGAATAGCTCCGAGCCTGAAAGGAACAAGACCTAAAACCTCTTTCTCCTGTGTGTAGATGATTCCAATAATTCCACAATAATAGTTAGCTGGCTTTTTCTCCTCATATCTCTATAACCTGCTCTCTCTCTGAAAACCCCTGTCAAGAGACAAAGGGGAAAATCACTGTTAAAGACATTGAAAAGCAAGTGCTCAACCAGTGAACTAAATATTAAAAGTGCTGGAAGAACACTTTGTGTCTGAACTGAAGAACTGAAAAGAATTTGGAAGGCATTGATCAAAATTAACCCATCAAATCCTGTACTCCAGAATTGGTGCTATTGAACTGTTTTATCTCACTTTTAATATCTATGATTTTGTGTGTCCTGTACGTGTGTGTATAGGGATTTAAGAAGGGGTTGGGTTTAGGTTATAGAGTTAGAAATTAGCAGTTCATATTTCTTTCTTTTGCCACTGGTTAATGTCAGTTTGTTCAATAAACAGTTATTTACTTATTAAGTTCACAAACCTGGTGCTTGTTTTCTGTTAACCTAAATTAAACAGTTGGGGAGAATTGGGGAAACCTGGTGGTTTGGTCAAACTTTTCACAGTTGTCATGGCTCGGGGAGCAGTGGGGCTGATATTACAGCGCACTCTCCCCAGTGAGTCGATATTACAGCGCGCTATCCCCAGTGAGTCGATATTACAGCGCACTCTCCCCAGTGAGTCGATATTACAGCGCATTATCCCCAGTGAGTCGATATTACAGCGCACTATCCCCAGTGAGTCGATATTACAGTGCATTATCCCCAGTGAGTCGATATTACAGCGCATTATCCCCAGTGAGTCGATATTACAGCGCGCTATCCCCAGGGAGTCGATATTACAGCGCGCTATCCCCAGGGAGTCGATATTACAGTGCGCTATCCCCAGGGAGTCGATATTACAGCGCGCTATCCCCAGTGAGTCGATATTACGGCGCGCTATCCCCAGTGAGTCGATATTACAGCGCACTATCCCCAGTGAGTCGATATTACAGCGCGCTATCCCCAGTGAGTCGATATTACAGCGCACTATCCCCAGTGAGTCGATATTACAGCGCACTCTCCCCAGTGAGTCGATATTACAGCGCGCTATCCCCAGTGAGTCGATATTACAGCGCACTCTCCCCAGTGAGTCGATATTACAGCGCGCTATCCCCAGTGAGTCGATATTACAGCATACTATCCCCAGTGAGTCGATATTACAGCGCGCTATCCCCAGTGAGTCGATATTACAACGCACTCTCCCCAGTGAGTCGATATTACAGCGCACTATCCCCAGTGAGTCGATATTACAGCGCACTATCCCCAGTGAGTCGATATTACAGCGCACTCTCCCCAGTGAGTCGATATTACAGCGCATTATCCCCAGTGAGTCGATATTACAGCGCATTATCCCCAGTGAGTCGATATTACAGCGCGCTATCCCCAGGGAGTCGATATTACAGCGCGCTATCCCCAGGGAGTCGATATTACAGCGCGCTATCCCCAGGGAGTCGATATTACAGCGCGCTATCCCCAGTGAGTCGATATTACAGTGCGCTATCCCCAGTGAGCCGATATTACAGCGCGCTATCCCCAGTGAGTCGATATTACAGCGCACTATCCCCAGTGAGTCGATATTACAGCGCACTCTCCCCAGTGAGTCGATATTACAGCGCACTCTCCCCAGTGAGTCGATATTACAGCGCACTCTCCCCAGTGAGTCGATATTACAGCGCACTCTCCCCAGTGAGTCGATATTACAGCGCACTATCCCCAGTGAGTCGATATTACAGCGCACTCTCCCCAGTGAGTCGATATTACAACGCACTCTCCCCAGTGAGTCGATATTACAGCGCACTCTCCCCAGTGAGTCGATATTACAGCGCACTATCCCCAGTGAGTCGATATTACAGCGCACTATCCCCAGTGAGTCGATATTACAGCGCACTCTCCCCAGTGAGTCGATATTACAGCGCATTATCCCCAGTGAGTCGATATTACAGCGCACTATCCCCAGTGAGTCGATATTACAGCGCACTATCCCCAGTGAGTCGATATTACAGCGCACTATCCCCAGTGAGTCGATATTACAGCGCACTCTCCCCAGTGAGTCGATATTACAGCGCACTATCCCCAGTGAGTCGATATTACAGCGCACTATCCCCAGGGAGTGGTGACACCGGCAATGTGGAAAATTGCCCAGGTATTCTTGGTGAAGTGGCTGGAGCCAGTAGGACATTCAAAGCTGCATTTCAAGGATGCTTGTGAGCATGATATGAAGGACCTAAGCACTGATTTTTCACACATGGGGGACACAAGGAAGCAACAGAGAAAATGGTGATTGCAGCTGTGGGCCGATGTGCCGCCATAGTGATCAGTGGCTACAGCGGCATGGCAACTGGCCAATTTTGAAAACAACCAAATCAACACCTGATAACCACTTCATATGTGACACTTATGGCAAAGCCTCTCAGAGATTGGCCTCTTCAGCCATCAGCAAAAATGAAACTTGTCCCATCACTAATGGATTTACTGCATACCCAGCTTCTTTATTCATTCCACGGGATTTCATCACTGGCTAAGCAAACCTTTACTACCCATCCCTAATTGCCCTTCAGAAGGTGGTGGTGAGCTTCCTTCTTGAACAGCTGGGCTCCATGTGGTGTAGGTAAGTGGTGGAGAGAGTGAATGTTTGTGGATGTGGTGCCAATCAAGTGGGCTGCTTTGTCCTGGACAGTGTCAAGATTCTTGAGTGTTGTGGGAGCTGCACTCATCCAGGCAAGTGGAGAGTATTCCATCACACTCCTGACTTGTGCCTTGTAGATGGTGGACAGGCTTTGGGAAGTCAGGAGGTGAGTTACTCACCACAGGATTCCCAGCCCCTGACCTGCCCTTGTAGCCACAGTATTTATATGGCCAGTCCTGTTCAGTTTCTGGTCAATTGTAACCCCCAGGATGTTGATAGTGGGGGATTCAGCGATGGTAATGCCATTGAACATCAAGGGGAGATGGTTGGATTCTCTCCTTTTTTTAATTCATTCACGGGATGTGGGCTTTGCTGGCTGGGCCAGCAATTATTGCCCATCAGATCACCTGTCGGAGATGGTCATTGCCTGACACTTGTGTGGTGCGAATGTTACTTGTTAGTTATCAGCCCAAGCCTGGATATTGTTCAGGTCTTGCTGCATTTGGACATGGAATGCCTCAGTATCTGAGGAGTCACAAATGGTCCTGAACATTGTGCAATCATCAGCGAACATCCCCACTTCTGACCTTATGATGGAAGGAAGGTCATTGACGAAGCAGCTTAAGATGGTTGGGCTGAGGACACTACCCTGTGGAACTCCTGCAGTGATGTCCTGGAGCTGAGATGACTGACCTCCAACAACCACAATCATCTTCCTTTGTGCTAGGTACGACTCCAACCAGTGGAGAGTTTTCCCCCTGATTCCCACTGACTCCAGTTTTGCTCGGGCCCCTTGATGCCACACTTGGTCAAATGCTGCCTTGATGTCAAAGGCAGTCACCCCCACCTCGCCTCACAACTGCAATCATTGGTCGATTAGCCTGTCAATTGGGATGGTCTCTGTGCTGGACTGGCTGCTTCGGACACTGACCATCCAGATTGACAGGTCACTAGGCCCATGAGACCAGGACCCCCTGCGGCACAGACCCTGGTGATCAGGATGCTCTGCAGAACCCTATCCCGGGCCCTACATGCCTGTCCTGTACCTGGCTCTGTACATTACCGACTGGGCCGGCTTTCAGTTCCTGTGATTGGGAACAGGTTCAAACTGTAACAAATCAAGCAGCAACTGATGTTTCCAATTAACCAGAGAATTTTCATTTCCCCGCCAACATGTGAGCAATGGAAGGTCCCTGCTCACTTTGAACAGCGGCATCTGCTGCTGTTTAACAAGGTCCCACACATTGCGAGTCTGAGGCTCATCCGTACACCCAACTGTTAGAGAGCAAATTTACTCATATTCCAATGTCAAGTTCCGGATTCCCTGAAACCATTTCGTGGGCTGTAACTTGATACAATTAATCACCATGTCAGGTACAGATATGCAGAGCTACTGGAGAACATCAGAGACTGGGAATTCTCTGGCAAGTAACTCGCCTCCTGACTCCCCAAAGCCTGTCCACCATCTACAAGGCTCAAGTCAGGAGTGTGATGGAATACTCCCCACTTGCCTGGACAAGTGCGGCTCCCACAACACTCAAGAAGCTCAAACCTATCCAAGAAAAAACAGCCTGCAGGATTTGCACCCAATCCACCAGCTTTAGAGGTGTCATTCGTGGTTCATTGGCTGGGCCAGCATTTATTGCCCATCCCTAGTTGCCCCTTGAGAAGGTGGTGGTGAGCTGCCTTCTTGAACCGCTGCAGTCCATGTGGCGTAGGTACACCCACAGTGCTGTTAGGGAGGGAGTTCCAGGATTTTGACCCAGCGACAGTGAAGGAACAGCGATATAGTTCCAAGTCAGGATGCTGAGTGGCTTGGAGGGGAACTTCCAGGTGGTGGTGGTTCCATCTATTTGCTGCACTTGACCTTCTAGGTGGTAGTGGCCGTGGGTTTGGAAGGTGCTGTCGAAGGAGCCTTGGTGAATTCCTGCAGTGCATCTTGTAGATGGTACACACACTGCTGTCACTGTGCGTCGGGGGTGGAGGGAGTGAATGTTTAAAGAAGTACTTGCAGTTTTATGGTGCTTTACATTACCTCATGATATTATAAAATGTGTTACAGCCCATGAGATACATTTTGAAGTGAACTGTTGAATTCAAGGAAAGACAACAGCCAATTTGTGTACATAAAACTGCAACAAACAGCAATGCTGATTGATTTTGTCAGTCATGTTCACAAGGATAAATGTTGGCCCAGGACATTTGAGGATATTGTGCTAAACTCACTTTGAAAGAATGACAAAAGGCATTGCACATCAACCTGAAAAGACAGAGAGGGCTTAATGTCTCACCTGAAAGACAACACCTCCAACAGTGCAGCACTCCCTCAGTACTGACCCCCTGACAGTGCAGCACTCCCTCAGTACTGACCCCCTGACAGTGCAGCACTCCCTCAGTGCTGATCCTCTGACAGTGCAGCACTCCCTCAGTACTGACCCCCTGACAGTGCAGCACTCCCTCAGTACTGACCCTCTGACAGTGCAGCACTCCCTCAGTACTGACCCTCTGACAGTGCAGCACTCCCTCAGTACTGACCCCCTGACAGTGCAGCACCCCCTCAGTACTGACCCCCTGACAGTGCAGCACTCCCTCAGTACTGACCCCCTGACAGTGCAGCACTCCCTCAGTACTGACCCTCTGACAGTGCAGCACTCCCTCAGTACTGACCCTCTGACAGTGCAGCACTCCCTCAGTAATGACCCTCTGACAGTGCAGCACTCCCTCAGTACTGACCCTCTGACAGTGCAGCACTCTCTCAGTACTGACCCTCTGACAGTGCAGCACTCCCTCAGTACTGACCCCCTGACAGTGCAGCACTCCCTCAGTACTGACCCCCTGACAGTGCAGCACTCCCTCAGTACTGACCCCCTGACAGTGCAGCACTCCCTCAGTGCTGACCCTCTGACAGTGCAGCACTCCCTCAGTACTGACCCTCTGACAGTGCAGCACTCCCTCAGTACTGACCCTCTGACAGTGCAGCACTCCCTCAGTACTGACCCCCTGACAGTGCAGCACTCCCTCAGTACTGACCCCCTGACAGTGCAGCACTCCCTCAGTACTGACCCCCTGACAGTGCAGCACTCCCTCAGTACTGACCCTCTGACAGTGCAGCACTCCCTCAGTACTGACCCTCTGACAGTGCAGCACTCCCTCAGTGCTGACCCTCTGACAGTGCAGCACTCCCTCAGTACTGACCCTCTGACAGTGCAGCACTCCCTCAGCACTGACCCTCTGACAGTGCAGCACTCCCTCAGCACTGACCCTCTGACAGTGCAGCACTCCCTCAGCACTGACCCTCTGACAGTGCAGCACTCCCTCAGTACTGACCCTCTGACAGTGCAGCACTCCCTCAGTACTGACCCTCTGACAGTGCAGCACTCCCTCAGTACTGACCCTCTGACAGTGCAGCACTCCCTCAGCACTGACCCTCTGACAGTGCAGCACTCCCTCAGTACTGACCCTCTGACAGTGCAGCACTCCCTCAGTACTGACCCTCTGACAGTGCAGCACTCCCTCAGTACTGACCCCCTGACAGTGCAGCACTCCCTCAGTGCTGGTCTAGAAGTTTCAGTGTGGATTTTTGTCTGAAATGGAACTTGTGCCCACAGCCTCTGAGTGAGAAGCCCGTGTTGTAGAGTCACAGCTGACACAGCTGAGTTAAGTCTTATGGTTTGTGACACTGACAATGACTCACAGAAATGTAAGGTTTGAGTAATATAAAAGCAAAGTTCAAAGCAATATTTTACAATATCAAATTTCAGAAACCCCATAATATGCAGTTTGGAATCAGTAATGTTTTTAGTTCTGTCGTCTGGACAGCAGGCAAACTGATGGCGATTTCAGCAAATGAATGTATCAGCCACTTCACCATAAACATTACCTGCAAACTATAAATAGTGTCAAAGGAAGAATCAACCCGCAGGTGTTCCTTCAGCGTCTGTTTGTTACCAGCAGCCTGGTCCTGAGCCCAGAAAACCGAAACCCAATTGAAAAATCATTGCTTTGCAGATTGAAATGCAATTTAAATCCATGATAGGGGCCCCCAGAGGGTGTGTTGCTTGGTAACAGAGACCCTGAGAGAGGGAGCATTAGTTACTAATGGATATGGAGGTATTAATCCATAATAGAGAAGGATCACAATGGTTAGAGCACAGGGAGAGGACATTTGGCCCATCATGTCAGTGCTGACTCTCCAAAGGTACAATTCCCCCCGTGCGACTCCCCTGCCTTCTCTCCGTAACCCTGCACATTCTCACTTTTCACATAACAATCGAATACTCTCTTGATCGAATGTACCTCCACTGCTCTCAGGCAGCACATTCCAAACATCAACCACTCGCCATGTGAAAAAGTTTTTTCTCATATCGCTTCATTTCTTTTACTAATTACTTTAAATCTGTGCCCTCCCATTCTCGAGCTTTCCACCAATAGGAACAGTTTTTCCCTATCTACTCTGTCATCATTTTGAACACCTCGATCAAACCTCCTCTCTGCCTTCTTTTCTCTCAGAAACACAACCGTAACTTCTCCAATCTACCCTGATAACGGAACTTTCACATCCTTGGAACCATTCTCGAGAATCTTTTCTGCACTCCCTCCAACGCCTTCACATCCTTTCTAAAGTGTGGCTCCCAGATGTGGGTGAAATACTCCAGTGGCGATCGAACCAGCGTTTTATGCAACTTCAACACAGCCTCCGTGTTCTTACCCTCTATGTCCCGATTAATAAAGCCGAGGATGCTACATGCTTTATTAACCACTCTCTCAGCCTGTCCTGCCACCTTCAAAGTGTGTGCAGACTTTCACACAGGTCCCTCTGCTCCAGCATTCACATTCGTTTACATTGTCTCTCCACATTCTTCCTCCCAAGGGATAGGGACATATCGGGACTATTGATCAGTAATGGAGTACAAGGTCAAAGTAAGTAAACAAAAATGCAAATATAACTGTGACAAGCAAAAATCATCAGTGGCTCAGTTGGTGGGACACTCGCAGTACTGACCCCCCGACAGTGCAGCACTCCCTCAGTACTGACCCTCTGACAGTGCAGCACTCCCTCAGTACTGACCCTCTGACAGTGCAGCACTCCCTCAGTACTGACCCCCCGACAGTGCAGCACTCCCTCAGTACTGACCCTCTGACAGTGCAGCACTCCCTCAGTACTGACCCCCCGACAGTGCAGCACTCCTTCAGTACTGACCCCCCGACAGTGCAGCACTCCCTCAGTACTGACCCCCCGACAGTGCAGCACTCCCTCAGTACTGACCCTCTGACAGTGCAGCACTCCCTCAGTACTGACCCTCTGACAGTGCAGCACTCCCTCAGTACTGACCCTCTGACAGTGCAGCACTCCCTCAGTACTGACCCTCTGACAGTGCAGCACTCCCTCAGCACTGACCGTCTGACAGTGCAGCACTCCCTCAGTACTGACCCTCTGACAGTGCAGCACTCCCTCAGCACTGACCCTCTGACAGTGCAGCACTCCCTCAGTACTGACCCTCTGACAGTGCAGCACTCCCTCAGTACTGACCCTCTGACAGTGCAGCACTCCCTCAGTACTGACCCCCCGACAGTGCAGCACTCCCTCAGTACTGACCCCCCCGACAGTGCAGCACTCCCTCAGTACTGACCCTCTGACAGTGCAGCACTCCCTCAGTACTGACCCCCCGACAGTGCAGCACTCCCTCAGTACTGACCCCCCGACAGTGCAGCACTCCCTCAGTACTGACCCCCCGACAGTGCAGCACTCCCTCAGTACTGACCCCCCCGACAGTGCAGCACTCCCTCAGTACTGACCCCCGACAGTGCAGCACTCCTTCAGTACTGACCCCCCGACAGTGCAGTACTCCCTCAGTACTGACCCCCCGACAGTGCAGCACTCCCTCAGTACTGACCCTCTGACAGTGCAGCACTCCCTCAGTACTGACCCTCTGACAGTGCAGCACTCCCTCAGTACTGACCCTCTGACAGTGCAGCACTCCCTCAGTACTGACCCTCTGACAGTGCAGCACTCCCTCAGTACTGACCCTCTGACAGTGCAGCACTCCCTCAGTACTGACCCTCTGACAGTGCAGCACTCCCTCAGTACTGACCCTCTGACAGTGCAGCACTCCCTCAGTACTGACCGTCTGACAGTGCAGCACTCCCTCAGTACTGACCCTCTGACAGTGCAGCACTCCCTCAGTACTGACCCTCTGACAATGTGGCAATCCCTCAAAAATGCACTGGGAATGTGCACTGGATTCTATGTTTGAGCCTCTGTAGTGGGACTTGAACAGTGAACATTCTGACTCAGATATGAGGCCACTGCCCAGTGGTTGACAGTTCACACCTCAGGGCCTCTGAACTCAGATTAAATAAATGAAAGTCCTGCCCAGCTGTTTGTGATTTCCGCTGTCAAAACATTTGAACACTCATGAATCTCACTATACAAACTCAAAGCCACTCGAAGTAGGAAGTGGTCCACAAAACCTTCTTCCTCTTCAAACTGTAGCCCACAAGCTCTTCACTTGGAGCTGCACGAACTGAGAAAGTGTTTAATTCAAACTCCCAACACTCTGATGGTATCAGTCGTGACTCATTGGGTAACAGACTCATTTCCTGGTCAGAAAGTCATGGATTCAAGTCCCACCCCAGAGAGCTGCAAACAAAACCCAGGCCGAATCTAAGTGCAATACTGAGGGAGTGCTGCACTGTCAGAGGGTCAGTGCTAAGGGAGTGCTGCACTGTCAGAGGGTCAGTGCTGAGGGAGTGCTGCACTGTCAGAGGGTCAGTGCTGAGGGAGTGCTGCACTGTCAGAGGGTCAGTGCTGAGCTAGTGCTGCACTGTCAGAGGGTCAGTGCTGAGGGAGTGCTGCACTGTCAGAGGGTCAGTACTGAGGGAGTACTGCACTGTCAGAGGGTCAGTGCTGAGGGAGTGCTGCACTGTCAGAGGGTCAGTGCTGAGGGAGTGCTGCACTGTCAGAGGGTCTGTACTGAGGGAGTGCTGCACTGTCAGAGGGTCAGTACTGAGGGAGTGCTGCACTGTCAGGGGGTCTGTACTGAGGGAGTGCTGCACTGTCAGAGGGTCAGTACTGAGTGAGTGCTGCACTGTCAGAGGATCAGTACTGAGGGAGTGCTGCACTGTCAGGGGGTCGGCACTGAGGGAGTGCTGCACTGTCAGAGGGTTAGTATTGAGGGAGTGCTGCACTGTCAGAGGGTTAGTATTGAGGGAGTGCTGCACTGTCAGAGGGTTAGTATTGAGGGAGTGCTGCACTGTCAGGGGGTCGGCACTGAGGGAGTGCTGCACTGTCAGAGGGTTAGTATTGAGGGAGTGCTGCACTGTCAGGGGGTCAGTACTAAGGGAGTGCTGCACTGTTGGAGGTGCTGGCTTTCAGATGAAATGTTCTACAAATGCCCCCTCTGTATCACAAAATCTTTACAGTACAGAAGGAGGCCATTGAGCCCATTGCGTTTGCACTGGCGCTCTGAAAGAGCATTCCACTTAGCCCAAATCCCCTGCCTTATCCCCGTAACCTTGCACATTCTCTCTTTTCAGGTAGCAATCCAATTCTCTTTTGAATACCTCGATCGAACCTGCCTCCACCACCCTTTCAGGGAGTTTGTTGCAGACTCCAACCATCCTCTGGGTGAAAAAATTTTCCTCACATCACGTTTACTCCTTTTGCCAATTATTTTGAATCTGTGCCCTCCAGTTCTTGATGTTCTCTTAAGCGGGAACAGTTTCTCACTATTTACCCTGTCCATACCCCTCAGGATTTTGAATACCTCAATCAAGTCTCCTCTCAGCCTCCTTTTCTCCAAGGAAAACAGTCCCAACCTCTCCAATCTATCCTCATGGCTAGAGTACTTCACCTTGGTATCATTCTTGTGAGTCTCCTCAGTACTCTTTCCAACGCCTGTGACCCTCTTAGGTCAATCTAAAAAGTGCCATGCAACTATTTTGTTGGGGAGCAAGGAATTTCTCCCCAATGCCCTCCCCAATAATTAGCACTTAACTGACATCAATGAATCAGATTATCTTGCCATTTTCACATTGCTTTTCGTGGGATCTTGCTGTGCGAAAATTAGCTGCTGCATTTCCTACATTAAAACTGTGACTTCAAAGAACTCCTTCAATGTCTGTGAAACGCTTTGGGACGAGAAACATGAAGTGTTACAGGAAATGTGATTTCACAGGAAATTCATTAGACCCTGGGTCTATAATTAGAGTCTGTGCTACTGAAGTTCCACTTCAGGTTTTATTCTACACCAGCTGTTCTGTTATTGGACTCATAATCTAGAGATTTGTGTTCAAATCTCAACAGGTTCTGAATTTAAATTGTGTTCTTAAAAGCTGGAAATAAAGATCTCAATAAAAGTGGTCTTGAAGCTGTTGCTTTTTTGTAAATGGTTCACTCGCCCTTTACACAATTACAATGACCTGTTTCGACTGCCTGAAGGTTGTGAATATGGTGATCTTAAATCTGAGCTGACACGAGACCACATTGTAGTCGGGGTAACTGATGACACCCTTTCTGACCTATTGCAATCCAAAGACTTCACTCTGGAGAAGGCGGTACAGTGAGTCAGACAATCAGATCTCCATCAGCAAAATAGAGCCACACTAAGAGGGGAGGACAAACCATGGTTCAGGAACCTCCCCCCCGCCCTCACCGCCCCAGTGATGGGACAGTTTATTAAACAAAAGAATGTGAAAGACACTCCAGAGAGGAAAACAAAACAGAGAACAAAAGTTCAAGGTGCCATTAAACCATGCCACACTGTGACAGCAAAATGCCCCACAGGCCTGAACAGTGACCTGCAAGCATGGCAGAACACCTCCACTGTCGGCCGGCTGCACACTTTGGAAAGATGTGCAGAACTAGAACCTGGAGATATGCAGAGGGTCATGAGAGAAGCTTTCCACACAAGACCATCAATCAAATTGACAAATCTCATCAAGAGGACCCGCAACGTTTCCTCGGCCAGATCAAGGACCCCAGGATTCACATTCTGGAATGTGAACGTTTGTGTCATTGGACACATCGCTCATTTCAGACTGGACACAGGAGTCAGTGTGACAGTCCGATAAAGAACCATTTACATAGCTGGTGACCCATGCCTGAAGCCATCTACAACCCAGCTATATGGCCCAGGAACGAGCAAAGCAACACTCCAGTATAAGAGCAAACAAATACAGGAAACATTACATGTGCTCCACAACCATGAATTCTTTCTTCCGAGTGGAAAAGTCCACATTGGCCTCAATCACATCCAACAGATCGAGGAAATCAACCAGCAAGGATCTGTTTCTGACTTCAAAATGGATTTTTCAAAACTATTCACTGGGCCGGGGCAACTGAAGACTGAAGACAGCAGAACACTGAGAAAAGACGCTAAACCTGTTGTCTTTTCACACTGACAAAGATACGGCATCCACTCATGAAAAAGGTCCAACTGCAATTTGAACGAGATTCCTCCCAAATATGTCCCTTCACATCCGTAACAAAAACAAAAACACCTGGAAAAACTCAGCAGGTCTGACAGCATCTGCGGAGAGGAGCACAGTTAACGTTTCGAGTCCGTATGACTCTTCATCAGAACTAAGGAAAAATAGAGCTTTAGTTCTGTTGAAGTGTCATACAGACTCGAAACGTTAACTGTGTTCCTCTCCGCAGATGCAGTCAGACCTGCTGAGTTTTTCCAGGTGTTTTTGTTTTTGTTTTGGATTTCCAGCACCCAGTTTTTTGCTTTTACCTTCACATCCGTGTTGCCCTGATTCAATTAAACAAGACTGTGGCAAGGGAAATCCACCTGATGTCCTTGGTGGGTGACAGCTTGACTAAGCTCTCCAAGAGTACAATGTTCTCAAAACTCAATGCCCACAGCGGGTTTTAGCAGCTATGATTAGATGAAAAATCAAAACTGTTGGAAACGTTATTACCCGATTCAGCAGATTTTGGTTTATTCGTTTGCTGTTTGGCATAACCTTGGCACCTGAAATTTTTCAGCAAACATTGTTTACCATCGTGCAAGGCCTCAAAGACATTATGTGCCACATGGATGAAACCCTTATCCACGGAGAAACTCCCGAACTGAAAGTTAAAGCCACCTTGAGCTGGTTGCACAAAGAAAGACTGACACTTGTTGATCAATGTGAATTCTCCAAAACGTCCATTCGATGTTTAGGCCGCATTGTGAGAAGTACAGGCACGATGGCGGACCCACAGGAAACAAGGACCATCAGTGAATTTCCAACCCCGTCATCCATTCCAGATCTCCAACCATTCCTGGGTATGGTCAATCAGTTGGCAAAATTCCTGCTGAACCCAGCGCAAGTCATGAAGCCTTCGAGGCTCCAACTGAAGAAGGCCCAAACATGGTGTTGGAATACACACCTGGAGCAAGCATTCCGGCAGATTAAAGACATGCTGCTCTCACCAGATATCCCAGCTCACTACGACCCATCCCGACTGACCACAATCACAGCTGATGCCTCTTCTACAGGACTAGGGACAGTCCCGTTTCAAGAGCAACTGAATGGGTGCCACTGACTAGTCAATTACAAGACTTACATTAGGAGGCACTGTACCAGAAACCTGCCCAGGCTGAACAAAGAGACAAGGTTTGGATCAGAGACCAACGTACAGAAGGTGTCATCATCCAAAGGGATGGCAATCAACAACAGTCTTACCTAATACATCCCCCAGAAGGCACAATAAGAAGGGACAGGAGAAATCTTATCCCTATCGCTCAAGGAGAGCCTTCCATTATATATTTGGGGAAACCAGATGTTGAGAGTCAACCTGACAATGGACCAGAGGCTGCAACTCTTACCGAAGGCCAAACATGTCAAAGCAAAGAAGCCCAAAGGGAGACTACCGATCTTCCAATCCTCACAAGGACATGATCAGGGAGAGTTGTGAAACATTGAGACCAATTAAAGCTATGAAGTCAGAGACTTGGGGGGAGATGCAGTAGTGTGTAAATATGAATGTAAAATATGTTTGGACAAAGACCTGAGGGGAAATATAGAATTAGGGTGTTCAGGGCTGAAAGGATTAATGAACGAGACTGGAGACACAAAACCACCCAAATGATGATGTAAGAGAGAGTCACATGACTAGGAATCTGTGGTAATCTGATGTGTAACATACCTTTAAGAAGAATGTTATAATGGAAGGTCACATGATCTTAGTATCCAATAGAGGATTAGCACAGGCTACCTCAGTAGTCAGTAGTCTATAGTTAGAGTCAGTAGTGTGGAGACAGGGTTTGAGTTGAAAGCACACAAGCATAGCTGCTGAATACCTTTGGAGATAAACAGAATGTGTTCCACCTAAGAAGTGACCTAATCTGTCTATTGTACCAACTGGGCCATCCCAAAACAAACGTGCAACCCAGATCCATAAGTCCCAACAAACTGGCAACCAGGATCCAACAAATTGTCAACGAGGAAAAAGCAAGAAAAAGCAAGGAAAATGCAAAGATACAATAAACTGGCTTTGAGAATAAAACAAATTAATGAAAGAAATCAAGAGAAACGAAATCGGGCTGTATCTCGCACTATAATTGTAAGTAGAATTTCCGTTCTAATCATCGAAGCAGTCCCCTCACAGAATGCCACAATTCGGAAGAATTGATCCTTTTGATCCAGCCATGGATGATTGGTCTCATTATATTCTTTTTCCAAGTGAACGGTATTGTGGGGGAAGAGAAGAGGCGAGTGATCCTCTTATCCATGTGTGGGAGTAAACCTACGGATTAATTTGAAGCCTGGCGGCAGCCAGTGCTCCTGATTTGAAAAGTTTTGAGGGACTGGTGGACCTTGTAAAAGGTCATTACCAGCCAAAGCCCTCGGTAATGATGCAATGGTTCAAATTTAACTCAAGAAATAGAGACCCAGGGGAGACAGTTGCTTGTTACGTGGCAAGTTTGAAACAGTTAAAAGAACATTGCGAGTTTGGTACATCTTTAAGCAACATGCTCAGAGATCGTTTAGTGTGTGGTGTGAATGAGGACATGATTCAGAAGAGATTGCTGCCTGAAACAAATTTGGATTTTAAGAAGGTGCTAGAGATAGCAATGGCCATGGAAAGCACAGTCAGGGATTTGAAAGCCATACAGGGAGTGCAACATGGCGCGTCCTTCACGTTGGGTGGGAAGCCCCAGCCAAAAAGGGTGCAAAAATGCAAGGCTCTGCTGAGAAGCGGGAAACAGCCACCGCTAGCAGACAAATAAACAGAAATGACAACAGCGAGAGCAAGGAATAATTGCAACAGAGGTGAAATGAGACAACCTTATAATGATTGGCAGTTTAAAAAAATCAAATGTGTTTATTGTCATCAACATGGGCACATAATGAGACAGTGGAGGGAAAGAATCAGGCAGATTTCAAACAAAAGAAAAAGCCGTGTGAGATCTACAATGTAGAAAAGCTTAAGGTAACAAATTCAGATATTTAATTGTTATTCAACTTGAAGGTCGGAAAGACAGAACCAATATTTGTAACAGTGAAGGTAAATGGCAGACCTGTTAGAATGGAAGTGGACACAGGAGCTTCCACTACGGTAATTGGCAAACACACCTTCAAATATCTGAATTATGGTGAACATAAATTAAGTCTGGAAGAAACTGACACCAAATTAAAAACTTACACAGGAAAAGACATCCAAGCCAAAGGCATAATCACAGAATCACAGAATCACACAGTGCAGAAGAGGCCCTTTGGCCCATCGAGTCTGCACCAGCACGTGAGAAACACCTGACCTACCTACCTAGTCCCACTTACCAGCACTTGGCCCATAGCCTTGAATGTTATGATGTGCCAAGTGCTCATCCAGGTACTTTTTAAAGGATGTGAGGCAACCCACCTCCACCACCCTCCTAGGCAGTGCATTCCAGACCGTCACCACCTTCTGGGTAAAAAAGTTTTTCCTCACATCCCCCCTAAACTTCCTGCCCCTCACCTTAAACTTATGTCCCCTGGAGACTGCCCCTTCAACTAAGGGGAACAGCTGCTCCCTATCCACCCTGTCCATGCCCCTCATAATCTGGTACACCTCAATCAGGTCGCCCCTCAGTCTTCTCTGCTCCAACGAAAACAACCCAAGTCCATCCAACCTCTCTTCATAACTTAAATATTTCATCCCAGGCAACATCCTGGTGAATCTCCTCTGCACCCTCTCCAGTGCAATCACATCTTTCCTATAATGTGGCCTCACCAAGGTTCTATACAACTCCAACATGACCTCCCTACTTTTGTAATCTATGCCTCGATTGATAAAGGCAAGTGTCCCATATGCCTTTTTCACCACCCCACTAACATGCCCCTCCGCCTTCAGAGATCTATGGGCACACACGCCAAAGTCCCTTTGTTCCTCAGAACCTCCTAGTGTCATGCCGTTCATTGAATACTTCCTTGTCAAATTACTCCTTCCAAAGTGTATCACCTCACACTTTTCAGGGTTAAATTCCATCTTCCACTTATCTGCCCATTTGATTATCCTGTCTATATCTTCCTGTAGCCCAAGACACTCAACCTCACTGTTAACCACCCGGCCAATCTTTATGTCATCTGCAAACTTACTAATCCTACCCCCCACATAGTCATCTATGTTATTTATATAAATGACAAATAATAGGGGACCCAGCACAGATCCCTGTGGTACACCACTGGACATTGGCTTCCAGTCAAATAAGGAGAGTCACTGTTCATTACGGAAGCCAATCAGTAAAACTACCCTTGATGGTGGTAGCAGGAAGATAGCCAAACCTCCTTGGACAAAATTGGCTGAAGGAAATTAGGTTAGAATGGGCTGAAATTTTCCAGCTGAGAGTGAGTGGATTTCCAGAGCGACTACAAAAATACGCCTCTGTCTTCAGGGACGAGCTTGGGAAGATCCAGGGGCTACAAGCAAAAATTCATGTGGACCCAGAGGCAACCCCCCAATTCATGAAGGCGAGACCAGTACCTTACGCAATGCGGGACAAGGTCGACACCAAACTGGACAGATTAGAGAAACTGGGCGTTATACAACCCGTGCAGTTCTCTGAAAGGGCAGCACCAATAGTCCCCGTACTTAAACCCGACCAAAGCATTTAAATTTGTGGAGACTACAAACTGACAGTTAATAAAGTGGCTAAGTTGGACAGACACCCCATACCAAAAATTGAAGGCCTGTCTGCGATGCTGACAGTTGGAACCACCCACATGAAGCTTGATATGAGTCATGCTTATCAAAAATTAGAGTTAGAGAAGGCGTCCCAGAAATTTGCTACAATTAATCCACGCAAAGGGTTGTACCAATATACCCGATTGCCTTTCAGTGTCTCCTCAGCTCTCACCATATTCCAGAGAACAATGGAAAGTTTACTGCAGGGACTGCCCCACGTTGTAGTTTATTTAGATGATGTTCTGGTGACAAGACTCACCGAAAAGGAGCATTTGACAAACTTAGAAGAAGTCTTAAAGCTGTTTCCTGCAGGTTGGAGTGCATTTGAAAAAAGAAAGGTACACGTTCCAAGCGAGGAAGGGAATCTATTTGGGTCACCGGGTAGATTCATAGGGCCTCAACCCAGTTGTGGAGAAAGTGAGAGCCATAAGAGAGGCACCTGCACCAAAGAATGTCTCAGAGCTCAAATCATGCTTAGGGATGGTCAATTCCTTTGGACACTTCTCGCCTAATTTGTTGACAGGACTGGCCCCCCCTGCATTACCTACTCAAGAAAAACTAACGTTGGTCTTGGCAAACACCACAGAAAGAAGCTTCCACAAAGATTTTAAAAATTGTTGCACTCGTCCAATCTATTAGTACATTATGACCAGGGGAAAGAATTGGTGTTGACATGTGACGCATCTCCCTACAGATTGGGAGCAGTGCTCTCCCATCAAATGGACAATGGCACAGAACAGCCTATAGGATACGTATCAAGAACACTCAACAGAGCGGAAAAGGGATGCTCACAGATAGAAAAAGGAGGCCTGTCAATCATCTTCGGTGTCAAGAAATTTCACCAGTAGTCATTTTAGTCTCGTTTCAGACCACAAGCCTTTGCTAGGATTGTTCAGCAAGGACAAAACTATACCACCCATAGCCTCAGCAAGAGTACAGAGATGGGCATTGATCCTGGCAGCGTATGAGTATACTTTCGTCCACAGGGCTGGAAGTCAGATTGCAAACACTGATGCACTAAGTCGTTTGCCTGTGAAAGAAAAAGATGAGGATGTCCCAGTCCCTCAAGAACTCATTTTATTATTGAACTTCTTAGATACATCACCGGTAAGTGCTAGACAGATCAGAGACTGGACAAATCGAGACCCAGACTTATTCAAAATACAAGAACAAGTTCTTCATGGTTGGTCACAAGAACAGGAATCTGACAAAATGAAACCGTATTTTAACAGAAGACATGAAATAACCAGTCAGGATGTATCTTATTGTGGGGAGCATGAATGATTGTTCCTCCAAAGGGAAGAAAGCCATTGTTGATTAAACTACATTGTGCACATCCAGGAATTTCCCGAATGAAGACCATAGCATACAGCTATCTATGGTGGCCTGGGATGGATGGAGAAATTGAGAGCTTAGTGAAGAATTATATGCAATTTCAACAACTGCAAAAGCAACTTCAACAGCTTCATTACGCCCTTGGGAGCGGCCAAGAAGGCCATGGGTGCGGTCACACATTGACTATGTGGGATCTTTCATGGGAACAATGTTTCTGCTCATTGTCGATGCCCATTCAAAGTGGATGGACATGTATGAGGTGAAGTCAACATCTTCTGCTACAATTGAGAAGCTACGTCAAAGTTTTGCCATTCACAGACTATCAGGAGTGGTCGTATCTGATAACGGCACGGTATTTACAAGTGCTGAGTCTCAACGGCTTATCAGCCTCAACAGTATCATTCATGTAAAAACTTTACTGTACCACCCTTCCTTAGTTGGACTGACCAAAAATGCAGTTCAAACATTCAAGACAGACATGAAGAAATTAACTGGAGATTTCATAGCAACCAAGCTAGCACACTTTCTTTTCCATTATAGGACACTCCTCACACAACAACTGGTGTCACACCTGCGGAATTACTGATGAAACACCGTCTCAGGACGAGATTGAGCTTAATAATACCAAATTTTGAGGGGAAAGTGGAAAGGAGCCAGAAAACTGAACATGACTGGCATAGTCATGAGAGAAAATTTACCGTGGGAGAGATGGTATATGTGAAGAACTTTGGAGAAGGACTGAAGTGATTATCGGGTGAAATAGGTGCAGTGACTGGACCTCTATCTTACCATGTGAAGGTGGATGGCTGAGTCATATAGAGACATGTGCATCACGTAAGGAGGAGAGAAATCTTTCACCAACTGTTCACAACCGAGCCAACGTTTCCTGTTGAAAAATCTCAGCTGAGTACAGATGTGTCTGAAGGGTCAGCTGGACCTGCGAGAGGTGAGGAAACAGATTTGCAGGAGCCACCGAAGAACCTGGTGTTCAGAAAGCTCCGGAAAAGGGGGTTCCTGACAAAGAATCTGAAGCTGTAGAGCTGAGACCTTCTATGCGCATAAGGAAACCCACAGAAAGACCGAATTTGTAAATTACATATCTGTGTAAACAATTTGATATTTTGAGAAAATTGTTATTGTAACTGTAAAATATATTTCTGGATAAAGGGGGAGGATGTGGTAATCTGATGTGTAACATACCTTTAAGAAGAATGTTATAATGGGAGGTCACATGATCTTAGTCTCCAAAAGAGGATTAGCACGGGCTACCTCAGTAGTTAGTAGTCTATAGTTAGAGTCAGTAGTGTGGAGACAGGGTTTGAGTTGAAAGCACACAAGTGTAGCTGCTGAATACCTTTGTAAATAAACAGAATGTGTTCCACCTACTGACCTACTCTGTCTATGGTACCAACTGGGCCATCCCAAAACAAGCTTACAACCCAGACCCATAAGTCCCAACAAACTGGTGACCAGGATCCAACAGAGTCTAGCAGGTCAAAGCTCAGGCCTCAGACTGAGTAATACCTGTAGTCTTCTATATCTGTAGTTATATTCATACAATAATACCAGTTATCATTCAGGCATATCTACATCTCCACTACTGTTCCTTAGCCAGTCACAAGGGGAGGTAGTGGCATAGTGGTCTAATATTCCACATGCTCTGGGGACCTGGGTTCAAATCCCACCATGGCAGATGGAGAAATTTGATTCCAATAAAAAAATCTGGAATTCAGTGTCTAATGATGACCATGAAATCATTGCCAATTGTTGTAAAAATCCATCTGGTTCACTAATAGCCTTTAGGGAAGGAAATCTGCTGTCCTTACCTGGTCTGGCCTACATGTGACTCCAGACCCACAGCAATGTGGCTGACTCTTACATGCCTTCTGAACAAGGGCAATTAGGATGGGCCTAGCCAGTGATTCACATGAACATATTTTTAAAAAACCAACATATGATAGAGCTGACCCGAGGGGCAGACCCATGCTCCTGTTTCCTATGTTTCTGGGTGTTACAAATAGAGGCAATGAGTACAAAAGCAAGAGGAAGTTAAACCCTTTATAAATTTAATTGTGTCCAATTCTGGGATTTGCACTTTAGGAAGGATGTCAAGGTCTTAGAGCGGGTGCAGAGGAGATTTACCAGAATGGGACTGGAGAAACTGGGATTGTTTTCTTCCGAGCAGAGAAGGTTAAGGGGAGATTTAATCGAGGTGTTCAAAATCAGGAAGAGTTTGGATAGAGTAAATAAGGAGAAACTGTTTCCAGTAACAGGAGGGTCGGTAACCAGAGGGACACAGATTGAAGAGAATCGGTGAAAGAACCAGAGGGGGAGATGAGGAGAATTTTTTTTACACAGCGAGTTGTTGTGATCTGGAAGGCGCTGCCTGAAAGGGCGGTGGAAGCAGATTCAATAATAACTTTCAAAAGGGAATTGGAGAAATAACATTTGCTGGATTGTGGTGAAAGAGCAGGTGAGTTTGACTTATTGGACAGATCTTTTAAAAAGCTGGCACAGACAGGATGGGTGGAATGGTCTCTATCCATTTCAAATGTTTTCATTTGTGTGAACCTTGAAGTAAAAGCATTTCATTTTTGGAATGATTACTTTGGGTTCACTTTACTTTCCAAAGCCTCAAAGTATTTAGTAGTTAGCCAAGGAGTCAGTATTGGGGAGTGGACACTGAGAGTGAATGCTGGGGAGCAAAGAGGCAGTACTGGGGGCGTAAGGATGGCAAGGAGTCAAAGCTCTATTTTAATGTTTCAAGTGGTTAAGTAAATGCAAACTTTACTCGCTTTCCCAATCACTTAATCCTTCCTTAACTAACTCAATATCCTGTAACTCCCCTTAAACAGTTTAATCTCTCATGCGATGATCTCCCTGTAATGTCCTTAACTTGCTCAATCTCCTGTATAATGGTGATAATTACCTTAACTAGCTGACTATCCTTCCAGGTCAGAAGTGCCTTCACTTCCACACTCTTTGTGCCAAGACTCTTCCACACTCTGGACATTCATCCAGAAGCAGTCAGCAAGAAGCTAACTCAGTAAAAAGCAAAAAACTGCAGATGTTGGAAATCCAAAACAAAAACAAAAATAGCTGGAAAAACTAAGCAGGTCTGGCAGCATCTGCGGAGAAGAACACAGTTAACGTTTCGAGTCCGTATGACTCTTCACCAGAACTAAGGAAAAATAGAAAAGAGGTGAAATATAAGCTGGTTTAATGGGAGTGTGGGACAGGTAGAGCTGGATAGAGAGCCAGTGGTAGGTGGAGATAACCAAAAGATGTCATAGACAAAAGGACAAAGAGGTGTTGACGGTGATGATATTAGCTAAAAAATGAGCTAATGGTGACATTAAGGGTAGAAAGCAGGACGAGCAAGGTACAGATAGCCCTCAGATAACTCAATGTTTATTCCTGATCCCTCTGCACTAACACAACAGATAAGTCCACATTTGAGGAGAGATACAGTTCAGTTGTGAATGTGAATGTTGAATATCCCACCCAGTGCCCACATGACAGGACTTCAATTGGGTTTGGCATTGACACTGGCCAGCAGAATTCAGCACAGAATGGAGAGCGGATGTCAAAATGTTACCTCATCCCCAACATTTTAACATAGAAACATAGAAGATAGGAGCAGGGGTAGGTAATTCAGACCTTTGAGCGTGCTCCACCGTTCAATATGATCACAGCTGATCTTCTATCTCAACGCTGTATTCCCACTCCTTACCCCTTGACACCTTTAGAGTCCAGAAATCTATCTATTTCCTTCTTAAATATATTCAGTAACTTGGCCTCCACAGCCTCTGTGGTAGAGAATTCCACCCTCTGAGTGAAGGCGTTTCTCCTCATCTCAGTCCTTAAACGGCCTACCCTGTATCCTGAGATTGTTCTAGACCCCCAGCCAGAGGAAACATCATCCCTGCATCCAGTCTGTCCATCCCTGTCACCATTTTATATGTTTCAATGAGATCCCCTCTCATTCTTCTAAACTCCAGTGTATACAGGCCTAGTCGGCCCAATCTCTCCTCATACAACAATCCTGCCATCCCAGGAATCAGTCTGGTGAACCTTCGCTGCACTCCCTCTATGGCAAGTATATCCTTTCTTAGGCAAGGAGACCAAAATGGCACACGATACTCCAGGTGTGGTCTCACCAAGGCCCTGTACAGCTGCAGTAAGACATCCTTGCTCCTGTACTTAAGTCCTCTCGCAATGAAGGCCAACATACCATTTGCCTTCTTAACTGTTTGCTGCACCTACATGCTTGCTTCCAGTGACTGGTGTACAAGGACACCCAGGTCCCTTTGTACATCAACATTTCCCAATCTATCACCATTTAAATAGTACTCCGCCATTCTGTTTTTCCTACCAAAGTGGATAACTTCATACATATCCACATCATACTGTATCTGCCATCCATGCCTCTTAACACCCTCCTCATCGCTCACATTCCCACCAAGTTTTGTGTCATCAGCAAACTTGGAAATATTACATTTGGCTCCCTCATCCAAATCATTGATATATATTGTGAATAGCTGGGGCCCAAGCACTGATACCTGTGGTACCCCACTAGTCACCGCCTGCCACTCCAAAAAAGACTAATTTATTCCTACTCTCTGTTTCCTGTTTGCTCGTCAATTCTCAATCCATGCCAATATATTACCCACAATCCCATGTGCTTTAATTTTACACACTAACCTCTTATGTGGGACTTTACCAAAAGCATTCTGAAAATCCAAATACGCCACATCTACTGCTTCTCCCTTATCTATTCTGCTAGTTACGTCTTCAAAAAACTCCAGTAGGTTTGTCAAACATGATTTCCCTTTCATAAATCCATGTGACTTTGTCTAATCCCGTTGATATTTTCTAAGTGTCCTTTTATCACATCCTTTACAATAGACTCTACCTCTATACTTTCATTGATACAGTCTAGAGACAGTGACTCCTGGTCAACACTTCATGAATGGACAACAAAGTCAATGCTTCCTAACTAGACGTCAATGGTCCAACTATCCTGATTATTCAACACAGAGGCAGCAACTCAAGATTGGACAAAAGCCCACCACAACTGATTGGACAACAAAGAGTCAACACTTTCTTACCTTTGCAAAATCACGGACATCAAAAAGGTCAAAAGCATCAAAAAGTTCACTCTTCCGCATCCCAAAAGTGTCACAACAGGTAGTGAGGAATGTCCGAATGTTCTTCAGACAGAGGAACTGGAACAAGAGAAGAAAGTGCAGTTGAATGGACAACCAATATCGGGAAAGGATAAGCAGCTGCTACCAACAACTTGCATTTACATTGCAACTTTACAATAGTAATTCATCCCAGGTTGCTGCATGGCAGCCTAATTCAGACAAAATTTGACCCCGAGCCACATAAGGAGATATCCAGACAGCTGACTAAGAACTCGGTCAAAGGTTTTGAGGAACATCATAATGGAGGTAAGAGAGATAGGGAGAGAGGTGTAGAGGAGCGAATTCCAGAACTTAGGGCACAGGCAGCTGACTGGCACGGCTTCTATCTTGGAAGGATAGAAATCAGACATGCACAAGAGGCCAGAATTAGAGGAGTGCATATTATCTCAGGGTTTGAAGCTGAAGGAGGTTATAGAGATAGGGAGAGGTGAGGCAATGTAGGGATTTGAAAGCAAGGATGAGAATTTAAAAATTGAGGCATTGCCAGACCAGGAGCCAAAGTAGGCCAGAGGGTACAAGGGATTAGATGTGAGTTTGGACACCAATAGTAGGGTTTCAGATGATCTGAATGTCCAACCTCAATGCAATGGTTATAAACTAAGGTCCAGTGAATCACTGAGGCTTGCTCTACAATTGCAGCCCTGTTCCCAACCAAAACCAAAACACATCAGTAACACAATCTAAAGAGAAAAACAACTCCATCAAGTGCTTGGCTAAAAAGAGCTAAAGATCCAGCTATCCACATGTGGATTCAAGTCCTAGTCCAGGGTTTGAACACATAAACAAATCCAGGCTGACACTTCAATGCATTATTGAGGGAGTACTGATTGGTGCTATCTTTTAGATGAGACATTAAACAGAGGGACCGTCTACCCTCACACCTGGATAGAAAAGATTTTGCGGCACCATTTTGAAGATGGGCAGGGGAGTTATTGCCAGTGTCCTGAACAATATTTATCCCTCAACATCACAAAACCAGATTATCTGCTCATTATTGCAATTTGGCTTGTGTGAACTTGTGCAGAAATTGGTTGTGCATGTCCAACATTCGTACATTCCTAGAGTGATGACACTTTGAAAGTGCTTCATTGGCTGTAAAGCACTTTGAGATGGTCTGGTGGTTCTGAAAGGTGCTATAAAAATGCAAGTCCTTCCTTTTTCTTTGCCATTAGAAAGGAAAGAAAAACCTTGCATTTGTATAGTGCCTTTCCTGACCTCAGCACATCCCAAAGCACATTCCAGCCAATGAAGTACCTTTGAAGTGTAGCCACTGTAGGAATGTATGAATATGGGAAATGTGATCCTAAATTGTGCACAGGGAGCTCCCACAAACTGAAACAATATAAATGACTTGATAATCTGGTTTTGTAGTTGTTTCTTTGTGAGGGGTGCTTTCTTGAAATAACCCCAGAACAGACTGGCTCCAATTTTAAGGTGCTGCCCTTTGTTCTGGTCTCTCCCAACACAGGAAATAGGAGCAGAGACAAACTATCAAATCCTTTAATCACCTTAAGCAGCTCAATTAGGTTACGATTAGGGAATACAAGTCTAGTCTATGTCTTCATAATTTAGCCCATTAATCCCTGGTATCATTCTGGAGAATCTGTGCTGCACGTCCTCCAAGGCCAGTACCCAATTTCCTGAGATGCAGGGCCCAGAACTGAATGCAGTCCTCTAACTGGGGTCTAACCAGAGCTCGGTACAACTGTAACATCGTTTCATCCTAGCCTTTGCATTCCAGTGCTCTGAGTGTGACAGAACCAGTGTTTAGAATCAATGGTGTGAGGGAATGATAATAACATGTCTTCGCGATAACCCCCCTGCTCTTCTTCAAAATGGTGGCCACAAGATCTCTTCCATCCAGCTGGTGAGGGTAGACAGCCCCTCTGTTTAATCTCATCTAAAAGATGGCACCAATGACATTTCAGTACTCCCTCAGTAATCACAGAATCACAGAATCACACAGTGCAGAAGAGGCCCTTCGGCCCATCGAGTCTACACCGACAGGTGAGAAACACCCCCTCAGTGATGCACTGAAGTGTCAGCTGGATTTGTTCTTGTACTCAAACCCTGGAGAAGGACATGAAGCCTGAACCTTCGGTTCAGAGGCAAACGTGCTACCCACTGAGACACAGCTGACAGTGGAAATCCAGAACCCTCCCACCCAAAATGCTTCGGGGTCAATTGAAAATTTCAAAACAGAGATTGCTAGATTTTTGGTGGATAAAAGGAGATCAAAGGTTATGGAAGAAGGTGGTCAATGGGGATGAAGTACAGATCAGCCATGATCTAAACTCAATGGCAGAAGAGACTCGAGCAGCCGAACATTTCAATGTTCAGCCCTGGATCCTGGTACAGACAGCAAGCGCTGTTAATGGACAAGTGCTGCATAAATAACAACTGACATTGATACTTTTAACACAGTGACACAGCCCAAGGCCCTTCATCGAAACATTATCAGAAATAATTTGACACCATGCTGCGAGAGGAAACAGGCAAGTAACCAAACATTTAGTTGAAGATGTAGGTTTTAAGAAGCGACTTAAAGGAGACAGAGGCAGAGAGCCTTTACGTAGGATATAAGGCTCAAAACAGGCTATTCAGCCCATCTGATCCATGCTGGTGTTTATGCGCCGCTCAAGTCTCCTCCCAGCTTTCCTCATTTAAATCTATCATTGTAACCATCTACTCCCTTCTCCCTCATGTGCTAGTCTAACTTCCCCTTAAATACATCAACACTATTCATCTCAACCACAACCTGTGGGAGTGAGTTCCACATTCTCACCACTCTCTGTGTAAAGAAGTTTCTTCTGAATCCCTGATTGGATTTCTTGGTGACTATTTACATTGACCGTCTCGAGTTAGACTCTTCCCGATAAGAGGAAACATGCTCACTTTATCCACTCGATCAAAACCTTTCAGAATTTTAAAGTCCTTGATTAGATCACCCCTCAGCCTTTTTTTTTCCAAGAGAGAAGTGCCCAGCCAGTCAATACTTTCCTAATCTGTAAATCCACACATTCCTGGGATCATTCTGGCAAATCCCCTCTGCAGCCTCTCCAGTGCCTCCGGACCCTTTTTATAATATGGCAACCCGAACTGCACGCAGTACTCTAACTGTGGACCCAACAAAGATTCAATACAGATTTACAATAACTTCCCTACTTTTCAATTCAATCCTTCTAGAAATAAAGACTGGTTCCGAGGGAATTCCAGAGATCAGGGTGCAGGCAGCAACAGGCACAACCATAAATTGTGAAGTGAGGGGACTGAGGGATGTGCAAGCTTTCAGAATGGGAGGGGGTGGGGGGTTACGCAGATGGGAATCACCTGCATTTGCCTGAGGCAGTTGCTGCAGCTACTGAGGAGAAGGAAGTGTGGGTGAGGGATTAACACAGCCTTGACATTCTTTTTGTTGAGCGTGGCCAGTCCATCAGAATGTGGAGAACCTCTAATTCCTCTTCCACTCTGCACATGTCCGAGACCTTCAGGAGGACAAGGTGTGGGTGTACACAAGCTGAATTTAGGGGGAAAATCTCTAGGGATTCCGTGATGAACACAGATGGGAATGTTCCCAATTCTGGGGTCTACTCCTCTTTCACCCCCACATTCCCAGACCATCAGAATCCTTTCTGTTTTGCTGGATTTTCTTCCTACCCTTCATTCACATCTCCTCTAATCCCATCCTTTCTTTCTTTATTCTTCCATTACAATCCCATTTACCTGAAACCATCATCCATTTTTATCATTTCATCTCACTGGCCTCCTGCCACACACCTTGTCTTTGCATTTTCCTCTCCAGCAGCTATTCCCTGCTACAGATTTCAGGTCTGAAGAACAGACATTGAGCTGAAACATTGTCTGTTTCTGATGACACATGTGAATTGAAACAACAGGAAACTCTTCAGCTTCCCTTTCCTCAGCTCCTGCAGAAACACTTGACACATGATGGTTTGAAACGTGCATCTCCCACACAGTGACCGGTCTCTGGGTTTCACAGGGAACACTCCCTTGGGGTTAGAAGTGCCTCAGTGGGTCAGCTTCCTCTCACCTCTCAGTCAGGTCGTGCGGTCAAAAACCACTCCAGACACATCAGCACAAAATGCAGGCTGACATTTCCAATGCAGTACTAAGAAAGCACTGCACTCTCAGAGGGTCAGTACTGAGGGAGTGCTGCACTCTCAGAGGGTCAGTACTGAGGGAGTGCTGCACTCTCAGAGGGTCAGTACTGAGGGAGTGCTGCACTCTCAGAGGGTCAGTACTGAGGGAGTGCTGCACTCTCAGAGGGTCAGTACTGAGGGAGTGCTGCACTCTCAGAGGGTCAGTACTGAGGGAGTGCTGCACTCTCAGAGGGTCAGTACTGAGGGAGTGCTGCACTGTCAGAGGGTCAGTACTGAGGGAGTGCTGCACTCTCAGAGGGTCAGTACTGAGGGAGTGCTGCACTCTCAGAGGGTCAGTACTGAGGGAGTGCTGCACTGTCAGAGGGTCAGTACTGAGGGAGTGCTGCACTCTCAGAGGGTCAGTACTGAGGGAGTGCTGCACTCTCAGAGGGTCAGTACTGAGGGAGTGCTGCACTGTCAGGGGGTAAGTACTGAGGGAGTGCTGCACTGTCAGAGGGTCAGTACTGAGGGAGTGCTGCACTGTCAGAGGGTCAGTACTGAGGGAGTGCTGCACTGTCAGAGGGTCAGTACTGAGAGAGTGCTGCACTGTCAGAGGGTCAGTACTGAGGGAGTGCTGCACTCTCAGAGGGTCAGTACTGAGGGAGTGCTGCACTCTCAGAGGGTCAGTACTGAGGGAGTGCTGCACTCTCAGAGGGTCAGTACTGAGGGAGTGCTGCACTGTCAGGGGGTAAGTACTGAGGGAGTGCTGCACTGTCAGAGGGTCAGTACTGAGGGAGTGCTGCACTGTCAGAGGGTCAGTACTGAGGGAGTGCTGCACTGTCAGAGGGTCAGTACTGAGGGAGTGCTGCACTGTCAGAGGGTCAGTACTGAGGGAGTGCTGCACTGTCAGGGGGTAAGTACTGAGGGAGTGCTGCACTGTCAGAGGGTCAGTACAGAGGGAGTGCTGCACTGTCAGGGGGTCAGCACTGAGGGAGTGCTGCACTGTCAGGGGGTTAGTTCTGAGGTAGTGCTGCACTGTCAGAGGGTCAGTACTGAGAGAGTGCTGCACTGTCAGAGGGTCAGTACTGAGAGAGTGCTGCACTGTCAGAGAGTCAGTACTGAGAGAGTGCTGCACTGTCAGAGGGTCAGTACTGAGAGAGTGCTGCACTGTCAGAGGGTCAGTACTGAGGGAGTGCTGCACTGTTGGATGATCAGTACTGAGGGAGTGCTGCACTGTCAGAGGGTCAGTACTGAGGGAGTGCTGCACTGTCAGAGGGTCAGTACTGAGAGAGTGCTGCACTGTCAGAGGGTCAGTACTGAGAGAGTGCTGCACTGTCAGAGGGTCAGTACTGAGGGAGTGCTGCACTGTCAGAGGGTCAGTACTGAGGGAGTGCTGCACTGTCAGAGGGTCAGTACTGAGGGAGTGCTGCACTGTCAGAGGGTCAGTAGTGAGGGAGTGCTGCACTGTCAGAGGGTCAGTACTGAGGGAGTGCTGCACTGTCAGAGGGTCAGTAGTGAGGGAGTGCTGCACTGTCAGAGGGTCAGTACTGAGGGAGTGCTGCACTGTCAGAGGGTCAGTAGTGAGGGAGTGCTGCACTGTCAGAGGGTCAGTACTGAGGGAGTGCTGCACTGTCAGAGGGTCAGTAGTGAGGGAGTGCTGCACTGTCAGAGGGTCAGTACTGAGGGAGTGCTGCACTGTCAGAGGGTCAGTAGTGAGGGAGTGCTGCACTGTCAGAGGGTCAGTACTGAGGGAGTGCTGCACTGTCAGAGGGTCAGTACTGAGGGAGTGCTGCACTGTCAGAGGGTCAGTACTGTGGGAGTGCTGCACTGTCAGAGGGTCAGTACTGAGGGAGTGCTGCACTGTCAGAGGGTCAGTACTGAGGGAGTGCTGCACTGTCAGAGGGTCAGTACTGAGGGAGTGCTGCACTGTCAGAGGGTCAGTACTGTGGGAGTGCTGCACTGTCAGAGGGTCAGTACTGAGGGAGTGCTGCACTGTTGGATGATCAGTCATTAATTAGCTATGAAGAACTTTTTGCTCCTTCTGAGGGGTTGTCAATAATTTATATAGATTCTTCTTTTCCCACCTATTTCCATTATTTTTAAATCTAAAACTTTGTCAGTCTTTCCACCCCACCCCCACTAGAGCTGTACCTTGAGTGTCCTGCCATCCATTCTTAATTAGCACTTTTCTTAGATAATATCACCACCTTCAACACCTCTTTGATCCTTTGTCTGTGACATCTTTTGATTATCTGCTCCTATCACTGCTTGCTTATCCCCACAATCACCCCACCCTCAACTTCTCTCTCCCCCCGCCCCCCACCTTAAACCAGCTTATATTCCACCTCCCTCCTAACTATACTCAGTTCTGCTGAAGGGTCATGAGGACTCGAAACGTCAACTGATTTCTTCTCCACCGATGCTCCCAGACCTGCTGAGTTTTTCCAGGTAATTCTGTTTTTGTTTTGGATTTCCAGCATCCGCAGTAGCTTTTAGCTTTTTGTTTTTATCACAGGAGCAAAATGCTGCCGATACTATAAACCTTGGAAAAATCCAGCAGATCAGGGAACAAGTGCTGTGAGTGAAACAGAGTTACCGCTTCATATACTCTTTTTCTCTATCCACTCTCTCTTTCAAACATACAAACATACCTATGAACATACGAATTAGGAGCAGGAGGAGGCCACTCAGCCCCTCGAGCCTGCTCCGCCATTCAATAAGATCACGTCCGATCTGATTGTAACCTCAACCCCACATTCCTGCCCATCCTGTTAATCTATCTCGCTCTGTCTTAAAAATATTCAAAGACCCTGTTTCCAGTGCCTTGTGAGGAAAAGAGTTCCAAAAACTCACGACCCTCAGAGAAAACATTTCTCTTCATCTCTGTTTTACATGGGTGGCCCCTTATTTTTAAACTGTGACCCAACAGGATTTTTAATGATTCAATCAAGTTGCCTTTTACTCATCTAAACTCCATTGGATACAAAACAAAAATAAAAATACCTGGAAAAACTCAGCAGGTCTGGCAGCATCTGCGGAGAGGAACACAGTTAATGTTTCGAGTCTATGTGACTCTTCAACAGAACTAAATAAAAATATTTTTACTTCGTTCTGTTGAAGAGTCATACGGACTCAAAACATTAGCTGTGTTCCTCTCCGAAAATGCTGCCAGACCTGCTGAGTTTTTCCAGGTATTTTTATTTTTGTTTTGGATTTCCAGCATCCGCAGCTTTTTACTTTTTTCCAATGGATACAAGCCTAGTCTACCCAACATTTCCTCATAAACCTCAATTTTCTCAACTCGTCCATTCCAGGTATTAGTCTGGTAAACCTTCTCTGAACTGCTTCCAATGCATTTACATCCTTCCTTAAATAAGGAGACCAGTACTGTACACAATACTCCAGATGTGGTCTCATGAGGGCTCTGTATAACTGAAGCATAACTTCCCCTCTTTTTCACAGTCTCTCAGGATTGAGGGGGACTTGCTTCCAGGCCAGTTCGGTCGGTTCTGAGATGGGTGATTAGTCTAATGTGAGATTTGCGGACTCTGCCACATGTGGGGCAGGTGGTGCTTGAGGGGTCGGGTAGGTGGGTTGTTGGGATGTTTGTGAACTCCCTCCGACACCTCGGCCTCTCCTCTGCACGTTCCCGATGGAGTCTCTCGAGTGTTCAGTGCCCTCCCGAATGAACCTTCTCCAATTCGGTTGGTCACAATCCAGGGACTCCCATAAATCATGACAAAAGCAAAACACTGCAGATGCGAGAAATCTGAAATCCCAGGCGGACAGCAGAAATGCCAAGGGATGTCCTCGGAGCATCCCTGAAGAGGTCAAACATCCCCACCGACTTACAGGAGATGAAAACAGAAAATGCTGGAAAAACTCAGCAGGCCTGGCAACATAGAAACATACATAGAAACATAGAAACTAGGAGCAGGAATAGGCCATTCGGCCCTTCGAGCCTGCTTTACCATTCATTATGATCATGGCTGATCATCCAACTCAATAGCCTGCTCCCGCTTTCGCCCCAAGAGCTATATCTAACTCCTTGTTGAAAACATACAATGTTTTGGTCTCAACTACTTTCTGTGGTAGCGAATTCCACAGGCTCACCACTCTCTGGGTGAAGAAATTTCTCCTCATCTCAGTCCTAAATGGTCTACCCCGTATCCTCAGACTGTGACCCCTGGTTCTGGACTCCCCCACCATCGGGAACATCCTTCCTGCATCTACCCTGTCTAGTCCTGTTAGAATTTTATAGGTTTCTATGAGATCCCCCCTCATTCTTCTGAACTCCAGCAAATATAATCCTAATCAACTCAATCCCTCCTCATATGTCAGTCCCGCCATCCCAGGAATCAGTCGGGTAAACCTTCGCTGCACTCCCTCTATAGCAAGAACATCCTTCCTCAGATAAGGAGACCAAAACTGCACACAATATTCCAAGTGTGGTCTCACCAAGGCCCTGTACAATTGCAGCAAGACATCCCTGCTCCTGTACTCGAATCCTCTGGCTATGAAGGCCAACATACCATTTGCCTTCTTTACCGCCTGCTGCACCTGCATGCTTACCTTCAGCGACTGGTGTACGAGGACACCCAGGTCTCGTTGCACATTCCTCTCTGTCAATTTATAGCCATTCAGATAATAATCTGCCTTCCTGTTTTTGCTACCAAAGTGGATAACCTCATATTTATCCACATTATACTGCATCTGCCATGCATTTGCCCACTCACTCAGCTTGTCCAAATCACACTGAAGCATCTCTGCATCCTCCTCACAGCTCACCCTCCCACCCAGCTTTGTGTCATCTGCAAATTTGGAGATATTACATTTAGTTCCCTCATCTAAATCATTAATATATATTGTGAATAACTGGGGTCCCAGCACCGATCCCTGCGGTACCCCACTAGTCACTGCCTGCCATTCGGAAAAAGACCCGTTTATTCCTACTCTTTGTTTCCTGTCTGCCAACCAGTTTTCTATCCATCTCAATACACTACCCCCAATCCCATGCACTTAAATATTACACGCTAATCTCTTATGTGGGACTTTGTCGAAAGCCTTCTGAAAGTCCAAATAAACCACATCCACTGGAGATGCTCTCTAAATAAACCCGGACCCAACCCTCCCCCTCGATCTCGACCTGTATCGAGCACCAGCGGAGAGAGAAACAGGATTAACGTTTGGAATTGAACCTGACTCTGCGGGATTCTGTTTGAAGCGTTAACTCTGCTTCTCTCGCCACAGATGCTGCCAGACCTGCTGAGTATGTCCAACATTTCTGTTTCATTCTGTTTCACACACATACAGGGCTGTACATTTTGCCTGTCCCTTCTCACCAGGATATACATTTCAGGCGGAATATTTCATCCTTCTCTCTGCCCCATGCACTGATTTTTATTATTTACAGAGAGGGTTCGCCAGGTATTGAGATTCAGGGAATATTTCCCCTCAGCCCCCGGTGAACTGGATCCCCCTCCCTCCCAATTCCGGTTCAATCGCTTCGGTGGGGATTCCGGAAATCTCTCCCTCCCAAACCCGACATAGGGGGGGAACCGGCTGTTCAACCTCCCGAGGCTTCACCGGGGGAGCCCGGGAGCCGCTCAGTTTGGCCACTCCTGGCTTTGGCTCTGGGACGGGACCCAATTATTACCCCGGGTCGGGTCCGGGTTTACCCCGGGTCGGGTCCGGGTTTAATCCGGGTCGGGTCCGGGTTTACCCCGGGTCAGGTCCAGGTTTACCCCGGGTCGGGTCCGGGTCAGGTCCGGGTTTACCCCGGGTCGGGTCCGGGTTTACCCCGGGTCGGGTCCGGGTCAGGTCCGGGTTTACCCCGGGTCGGGTCCGGGTTTACCCCGGGTCGGGTCCGGGTTTACCCCGGGTCGGGTCCGGGTTTAATCCGGGTCGGGTCCGGGTTTACCCCGGGT